>NC_047660.1:21505291-21807434 GCF_011762505.2 Arvicanthis niloticus
CTCTGGGTATGTCCAACTCTGAGGGACCTCTAAGGAGATAGCCTTATCTGGCTGCTGTCAGCTTTCCCATCCTGACATCCCTATCAGCGTCTATTTTTGGTGACTGCCCATGGAATGAATACCCAGATGGAATGGTCTCCCTACAACCCCCCCTTCAGATTCTGTCCCACACTTTGTCTCCATATTTGCTCCCTTGGGTATTTAGTTACTCCTTCTAAGAAAGACCTAGGCATCCTTACTTGTTCTTTCTTCTTCATGAGCTTCATGTCGTCTGGTAGTTGAATCTTTGTTGTTTCTGATTTTTGGGCTAATCTCCGCTTATCAGTGAGTAAATACCATGTGTGTTCTTTTGTGATTGGGTTACCTCACTCAGGATGATATTTTCTAGTTCCATCCATTTACCTAAGAATTTCCCAAATTCATTATTTTTAATGGCTGAGTAATATTCCATTGTGTAAATGTACCACATTTTTTGTATCCATTCCTCTGTTGAAGGGCATCTAGGTTCTTTCCAGCTTCTGGCTATTATAAATAAGGCTGCTATGAACATAGTGGAGCATATGTCTTTGTTATTTGTTGGGGCATTTTCTGGGTATATGCCTAGGAGTGGTATAGATGGGTCCTCAGGTAGTGCTATATCCAATTTTCTGAGGAACCGCCAGACTGACTTCCAAAGTGGTTGTACCCGCTTGCAACCCCACCAACAATGCAGGAGTGTTCCTCTTTCTTCACATCCTCGCCAGCATCTACTATCACCTGAGTTTTTGATCTTAGCCATTCTGACTGGTGTCAGGTGGTATCTCAGTGTTGTTTTGATTTGCATTTCCCTGGTGACTAAGGATGTTGAACATTTCTTAAGGTGCTTCTCAGCCATTCGAGTTTCCTCAGTTGAGAATTCTTTGTTTAGCTCTGTACCCCATTTTTAATGGGGTTATTTTTTTGTTTGGTGTCTAATTTCTTGAGTTCTTTGTAAATATTCGATATTAGCCCCCTATCGGATTTAGGATTGGTAATGATCTTTTCCCAATCTGTTGGTTGCCATTTTGTCATGTTGACAGTGTCCTTTGCCTTACAGAAGCTTTGCAATTTGATGAGGTCCCATTTGTTGATTCTTGATCTTAGAGCATAAGCCATTGGTGTTCTGTTCAGGAACTTTTCCCCTGTGCCTAGGTATTCGAGGGTCTTCCCCAACTTCTCTTCTAATAGTTTCAGTGTATCTGGCTTTATGTGAAGGTCCTTTATCCACTTGGAGTTGAGCTTTGTGCAGGGGGATAAGAATGGATTAATTTGCATTCTTCTACATGTTGACCTCCAGTTGAGCCAGCACCACTTGTTGAAAATGCTGTCCTTTTTCCACTGGATGGATTTAGCTCCCTTGTCAAAGATCAAGTGACCATAGGTGTGCGGGTTCATTTCTGGGTCTTCAATTCTATTCCATTGATCATCCTGTCTGTCTCTGTACCAATACCATGCAGTTTTTATCACTACTGCTCTGTAGTACAGTTTGAGGTCCGGAATGGTGATTCCCCCAGAGGTTCTTTTATTGTTGAGAATAGTTCTTGCTATCCTAGGTTTTTTGTTATTCCAAATGAATTTGTAAATTGCTCTTTCTATCTCTATGAAGAATTGATTTGGAATTTTGATGGGTATTGCATTGAATTTGTAGATTGCTTTTGGCAGGATAGCCATTTTTACTAAATTAATCCTGCCAATCCAGGAGCATGGGAGATCTTTCCATCTTCTGAGATCTTCTGAGATCTTCTTCAATTTCTTTCTTCAGAGACTTGAAGTTCTTGTCATACAGATCTTTTACTTGCTTTGTTAGATTCACTCCAAGGTAATTTATTTTATTTGTGGCTATTGTGAAGGGTGTCATTTCCCTAATTTCTTTCTCTGCCTGTTTATCCTTTGAATAGAGGAAGGCTACTGATTTGTTTGAGTTGATTTTATATCCAGCCACATTGCTAAAGTTGTTTATCAGGTTTAGGAGTTCTCTGGTGGAAGTTTTAGGTTCACTTAAGTATACTATCATATCATCTGCAAATAGTGAAATTTTGACTTCTTCCTTTCCTATCTGTATCCCTTTGACTTCCTTTTGTTGTCTAATTGCTCTGGCTAAGACTTCCAGTACTATATTGAATAGGTAAGGTGAGAGTGGGCAGCCTTGCCTAGTCCCTGATCTTAGTGGGATTGCTTCAAGTTTCTCTCCATTTAGTTTGATGTTGGCTACTGGCTTGTTGTATATTGCTTTTACTATGTTTACATATGGGCCTTGTATTCCTGATCTTTCCAAGACTTTTAACATGAAGGGATGTTGAATTTTGTCAAATGCTTTCTCAGCATCTAGTGAGATGACCATGTGGTTCTTCTCTTTGAGTTTATTTATGTAGTGGATTACATTGATGGATTTCCGAATATTGAACCATCCCTGCATTCCTGGGATAAAGCCTACTTGATCTTGATGGATAATTGTTTTGATGTGTTGTTGAATTCGGTTTGCGAGAATTTTATTGAGTATTTTTGCATCAATATTCATAAGAGAGATTGGTCTGTAGTTCTCTTTCTTTGTTGGGTCTTTCTGTGGTTTAGGTATGAGTGTAATGGTAGCTTCATAGAATGAATTGGGTAGTGTTCCTTCTGTTTCTATTCGATGGAATAACTTGAAGAGGATTGGTATTAGGTCTTCCTTGAAGGTCTGAAAGAATTCTGCACTGAAACCATCTGGTCCCGGACATTTTTTGGTGGGAAGATTTTTAATGACTGTGTCTATTTCTTTAGGTGTTATGGGACTGTTTAGGTGGTTTATCTGCTCCTCGTTTAACTTTGGTACCTGGTATCTATCTAGAAAATTGTCCATTTCCTCCAGATTTTCCAATTTTGTTGAGTATAGGCCTTTGTTGTAGGATCTGATAATTTTTTTAATTTCCTCTGTTTCTGTTTTTATGTCTCCCCTTTCAGTTCTGATTTTATTAATTTGAATGCTGTCTCTGTGCCCTTTGGTTAGTCTGGCTAAGGGTTTGTCTATCTTGTTGATTTTCTCAAAGAACCAGTTCCTGGTTTTGTTGATATTTTGTATAGTTCTTTTTGTTTCGACTTGGTAGATTTCAGCCCTGAGTTTGATTATTTCCTGCGGTCTACTCCTCTTGGGCATACTAGCTTCTTTTTGTTCTAATGCTTTCAGGTTTGCTGTCAAGTTGTTGATGTATGCTCTTTCCACTTTCTTTTTGTGAGCACTTAGAGCTATGATTTTTCCTCTTAGTACTGCTTTCAATGAGTCCCACATGTTTTGATATGATGTGTCCTCATTTTCATTTAAATCTAAAAAGTCTTTAATTTCTTTCTTAATTTCTTCCTTGACCAAGTCATCATTGAGTAGAGCATTGCTCAGTTGCCAAGTGTATGTGGGCTTTCTGTTGTTTTTGTCTATGTCAAAGACAAGTCTTAACCCATGGTGGTCTGATAAGGTACTAGGGATTATTTCAATCTTTTTGTACCTGTTGAGGCCTGTTTTGTGACCGATTATATGGTCTATTTTGGAGAAGGTACCATGAGGTGCTGAGAAGAAGGTATATTCTTTTTTTTTAGGATGAAATGTTCTATAGATGTCAGTTAGGTCCAATTGGTTCATAACTTCTGTTAGTTTCATTGTGTCTCGATTTAGTTTCTGTTTCCATGATCTGTCCATAGCTGAGAGTGGGGTGTTGAAATCTCCCACTATTATTGTGTAGGGTGCAATGTATGCTTTAAGCTTTAGTAAAGTGTCTTTTATATATGTGGGTGCCCTTACATTTGGGGCATAGATGTTGAGAATTTCGAGTTCCTGTTGGTACATTTTTCCTTTGATGAATATGAAGTGTCCTTCTTTATCTTTTTTGATTACTTCTGGTTGAAAACTGATTTTATTTGATATTAGAATCGCTACTCCAGCTTGTTTCTTGGGACCATTTGCTTGGAAGATTGTTTTCCAACCTTTTACTCTGAGGTAGTGTCTGTCCTTTCCACAGAGGTGCGTTTCCTGAATGCAGCAAAATGTTGGGTCCTGTTTATGTATCCAGTCTGATAGTCTATGCCTTTTTACTGGAGAGTTGAGTCCATTGATATTAAGAGATATTAAAGAAAAATGAGTGTTGTTTCCTGTTATTTTTGTTATTGGCAGTGGAGATATGTTTGTGTAGCTACCTTCTTTTACGGTTTTTAGAAGATTACTTTCCTGCTTTTTCTAGGTTGTAGTTTCCCTCCTTGTGATGAAGTTTTCCACCAATTATTTTTTGAAGTGCTGGGTTTGTGTTGAGATACTGTGTAAATTTGGATTTGTCATGGAATATTTTGGTTTCTCCATCAATAATGATTGACAGTTTTGCTGGGTATAGTAGTCTGGGCTGACATTTATGTTCTTTTAGGGTCTGTATGATATCAGTCCAGGATCTTCTGGCTTTTATGGTCTCTGGTGAGAAGTCTGGTGTAATTCTTATAGGTCTGCCTTTATATGTTACTTTGCCTTTTTCCCTTACTGCTTTTAGTATTTTTTCTTTGTTTTGTACATTTGATGATTTGACTATTATGTGGTGGGAAGTATTTCTTTTCTGGTCTAAACTATTTGGAGTTCTGTAGGCTTCTTGTATATTTATGGACACCTCTTTCTTTAGGTTAGGGAAGTTTTCCTCTATAATTTTGTTGAGGATATTTACTGGTCCTTTAAGTTGGGAGTCTTCCCCCTCATCTATTCCTATTATCCTTAGGTTTGGCCTTCTCATTGTGTCTTGGATTTCTTGTATATTTTGGGTTAGTAGCTTTTTGTATTTTGCATTTTCTTTGACAGTTGTGTCAATGTTTTCCATGGTATCTTCTGCACATGAGATTCTCTCTTCCATCTCCTGTATTCTGTTGGTAATACTTGTGTCTATGACTCCTGATCGTTTTTTTAAGTTTTCTATCTCCAGGGTATTCTCCCTTTGTGATTTTTTTATTGTTTCTACTTCCATTTTTAGATCCTGCATGGTTTTGTTTAATTCCTTCTCCCGTTTGGTTGCATTTTCTTGCAATTCCTTAAGGGATTTTTGTGTTTCCTCTTTAAGGGTTTCTATCTGTTCTTTGAGAGTGTTATTTATGTCTTTCTTAAAGTCCTCTATCATCATCATGAGACGTGATTTTAATTCTGAATCCTGCTTTTCTGGTGTGATGGGGTGTTCAGGGCTTGCTATGATGGGGGAACTGGGCTCTGATGATGCCATGTAACTTTGGTTTCTGTTGCTTACGTTCTTGCGCCTGCCTTTTGCCATATGGTTAAATCTAGTGTTACCTGTGCTTCTGTCTCGGATTGTAGCCTGCCTTTCCAGTTGTCTCGCTTGTGTTTGGTCTTCTAGGGGTCCAGATGTCTCTATGATTTTTTCCAGCTGCACTGATTACGGTAGTATCTCTAGGATGCCTCAGGATATGGTGCCTCCAAGGTAGCAGTCCAGCTATTTGTCTGCTGTTCTGGGTGCAGTGTCTCCTCTTGGATATCTCAGGATATGTTGTTTGACACTCTGAGTTCAGTTGTTCCTCTGTGGCTCTGGGTTGAGTGGGCCTTCCAGTATGTCTCAGGCAGAATCTGGGGTCTACACAACTGCAGACCTGGCAGAGGTCTGGTCTAGGCCTCAGACCCTGGAGATGGGCAGAAGGGGGGTGCTAGCCAGCAGGGGCGGGAGGGTGGGGTATCTGCTGGATTCTGAGCACTCAGGGCACCCAGCTATGAGTTCAGGGTAGTATGTGGGTTTTCCTACCTAAAGCTGGTTGTGGGATCTGTGGAGCCCCCAGAATGTGTCTGGCAGCAGTAACCGGGGTGCACTCACCAATAGGCCTCAGACCGGAAGAGGGGTGCGCGGCGGCAGGGGAGTGCTAGCGCTGGCTATGGGTTCTATGGATCCCCCAGAATGTGTCTGGCGGAATCCGGGGTGCACTCACAAGCTGGCCTAGCAGAGGTCCGGCCCAGGCCTCAGACAGGAAGAGGGGTGCGCGGCGGCAGGGGAGTGCTAGCGCTGGCTATGGGTTCTATGGATCCCCCAGAATGTGTCTGGCGGAATCCGGGGTACACTCACAAGCTGGCCGAGCAGAGGTCCAGCCCAGGCCTCAGACTGGAAGAGCCCTTCACGTGTTTGTAACACAGGATTCCAGTTGTAAATCTTCAATAATTCTTTTAGTGGAGATTTGGTTTGTTGGTTAGTACTACTGTGAGCAATGTTGCTTGCAAGGCTGTATATGCCTATTAATGTCCACTCTGCAGAAGATTCTCTAGTCCACAGCCTTAGAAATAAAATCATTGGGTCATAGGAGTCTACAGATCAGACTTCAGTAGAGAATCCCTAACTATCTTTGCTAGGGTTTTGTGGTGATCATAGGGCCAGGGAGTGTCCCAGAGATCATGCCACACAACAGACCTCATGCAAGAGATTATTGGGGGGATCAGAGACGTGACAGGTCCTCTCTGAGGAGGGATAAGAGAGAGAGGGAGAGAGAGCTGTGGTTCCATGAGCTTTATATAGGGTACGACTTGTGGCAATGGTGGAAATGTGTGATCATGCAGTTGCTGGTTCCGAGTTGCATCATGCAGGCTTGAGGAACACCTGGTTCTGGAGTGTGGGTGGTTCTCAGTTTACCAAGCGGTTTCCTACATGAATACTGACCATGTATGCTTCTGTTTTGTGGGAGAACTTTGTTGTTTCACATCACATTCCTTTACTCTTCTATATTTAAAGTCTCATAAACAGTATGCATCATATTTATCCCAGAGAAAACACTTATTAATTTTCAGGAACATTCTATAACATTATACTGCCTGTTAAACAGATGTGTTTTTTTTCTCACTGAGAATATGACTGGTTTTGTTGATGATTAATTGTGACTTTAAGAGTGCTTAGGGCTATCAATCAGAAAAACAAACCCAAACCAACTAATGTTCCTATTCCTAGGTTAAATGATTACTTTGAGCATTTGAAATGATGCTCACATTATAAAGTATTTACCAGAAAGTCCCAAATAAATAACCAAGACAGGGAGAAAGATGGGAGTTCCATTATCTGATTTGGGGAGAGTAAAGAAATTTAATTCTCCCCTTTTTCTGTAATAAAACTATATGGCGACTGCGGAGACTTCTTGAATTGTAAGATAAATGGCTGTGATTTTTATGGGAAGTTTGTATTTAAACAGAAGCATGAACTACCTCAAGGCTTGAGAAAATAAAGGTCTTTCACTCTCTGGAGACCATCAGTTCCTCCTGGAAAATGTTGTGTTTCTGAAATGTGTGATACTTCCTCGTGTCCTTTGTGAACCATGAGACTCAGTGAGGGCTTTAGAGCCCACACAGCAGCAAACACAATTTGTTTCAAACAGGCACAGTTCAATTAGAAAGCACAATATTTTGCTTGAGAAAATACTTCTCACACGGTGATCTAATCTACAGCTACACTGACAAGTGATTGTTTGCAGTATGAAATGGAACTTTCAGTATTCCCTTGCTTTTAAGGGTTTTAAAACTTCTTTGACACACATCTATCGCTGTAGACCAGTGAACTATGTTAAAAATCATTGTGCTCTATCAGCTAAAGTTTATAAGAGCTCTCAGTAAATAAATATGTACATTTATATGTATGCGTATTGTGAACAGAGCTATCCTCCAAAGGTCAAGTCTGTGTTGCTGAGTCTACAGAGTGATGGGAAACACTTCAGGATTGTGGAGAATGGGAAATTTTGCAGATTGAGAGACAAAATGAATTTATGCTATCTCTTGTCCACAAATAAGTTATTTCTTACCCATCCCTATACCTGACCTAACTGCTCTTGAATTTTAGATAAAACTCTTGTAAATATAGCTAAGCTTGACATGCATATCTTTCACAATCCCAAAGGCAAAGAATGTTGACAGATAACATCTGAAACCTGTAACACTGTGTGGAATTTGCTATGACATCCTTACCACATACTACTAAACATATGTAGTAAAAAATGCTGATTATGAAAACTTTTTGTTCTGTTACTATATACACTGTATGTAAATATTAAATATAAATCGTAACTATATACATATACATGCATATATATATATACAATGGTATTACAAAGTTATTTTATATGAAGTGCTAAGAGCCACATAGATCCTAAAAATTCCTGAATCAGGCGTGGAAAACTTCCCTTTGAATTGTTGGTCAGGGAGATCCAAGAGAGTCCTTGAATAGTATAGTCTATTGTGGTTGCCTTTGGTTGCCTCTCAGAACTTGAAGGTAAAACCTCACTGAGGAAGACACCACTTCAGACATAGAACTTGGAAAAATCAAACTGAAACTGACCTGGAAACTTCCTCCTTGAGGACCATCTTTCATAGTATCAGAAAGTGCTATCCAAACCGCCAAGGGAGAAAACCAAGAATAGTGCCATCCAGCTGGAAAGCTACAATGACTGACCTGGTAAGATATCCCCAGTGGTACAAAAGCTGCACCTTCATCTTAGGGGAAACCCTCAGCTGTCTAATTGGACTTAAGACCCGCTGAATAGGAAGGGATTCATGGTACTGTAAACATAGCCAACCATTAGTGGCTGGAAGGGAGAATTAGAGGAGAACCCAACACTCCCATTTTACTTAATATATGCCATTTCTAAATGTAGTCTAAACACGGATCCTTACATGCATATATAACTGTAACTCTCACCCCCATCAAAGAATCTCCTTTATGCTATAGAAGAATAGGAATACAGAGATCTACAGCTTGTCAAAATGCAGGAAAATGAGTGAGTGTGGGGGATGCCACCTCAACTGATGCATGTACCTGTAATACAACCCCTGCACACAAGGCTCGGGGAAACTCACGGAAGATGGGGTGGAAAGACTGTAGGAACCAGAGGACCAGAACTGTTGTGAGTTTGTCTCCTATACATGAAAGGGATGTTTTGCACATGGAATTTCAAAGATGTGTTTACCTAAACAAGACCTGTAAAAAGACAATGCCAGTTGAAATGCCAATATGCAGATGAGGGTATTTTACAAGGTCTTAATCCTAGAAGAAGAAATAAAGGCTCCATAGAGGAAGAGTCAGTTTTCTTCAGGGATGGATTCCCAGGTAGGTTTTCCAATCTCAAGTCGTCATCCTAAACACATATACCTATGAGCAACACTAGATGGACACAGTAAGATTTATAAACACACATATACATATACATGCATATGCATATACATTGTAATAGTTAAAGAAGAGGGAGTGGGGGGTGGGGAGGTTCTGAGGGGTGTGGAAGGGGTGGAAATGATCTGATGGACAGTACTCAAGTATTAAATTCTAAAAGAAAACAAAAACTTAAATTAAGAGAGACAGAAGGAAATGAAGAACAGGGGGTTCACAAGGTCATGGTAGCACAGATGATATGCATACAGAAATGGAGAGAACACAGCAGAAGGCCCATTTACAGGACTGTGAAGTGTACTATTATGGATTTTTGATAAGAAAGTTACTTGTACCTTGTTTGGGTTCACTTTTTTTTTTTTTTTTTTTTTTTTTTTTTGAGATGGAGTCCAGCTGTATAGTGCAGGTAAGATTTGGTCTTGGGATTCTCCTGCCTCAGCTTTACAAGTGAGCTAGTATTATAGGCATATATTGCCAGACCTAGCTTCTATGTGTGTGTGTGTGTGTGTGTGTGTGTGTTTTTCAAGGACAAGAATTCTACAAAGGAGGGAATATTTTTTCCACATTAATTTCTAACATTTTCTTTTCTTACACTGTATTTCTTTTTAAGGAGACAAACCTTGCAGCTTTGTGTTAAAAATACAGATTGGGGATGCAAATGTAGGAACTGTCACCTGGGAACATATTGTAGCTAACTGCTTTCCACCAGATTAAAGGTCTCTCAAGCTTATCTTTATCTTTTGTGGTAGCAAAGCATACAACCCATCTTTTAAAACGATCAGATAGCTCCTGACCCCTGGCACGCTGCAAAAGAGTGCTTATGTTCCATCCTAACACTCATGAATCCTTCCCGGTCTCACTTTCCCTCTCTGTTTTGTTTCTCTCGATTGCTGTTACTCTCCTTATCTTTTGAGATAATATAATTACATCATTTCTCTCCCTCCCGTTCTTTCCTCCCAATTCTCGTATACACTCTCCTTGCCCTCTCTCAAGTTTATGGACTCTTTTCCCATTAACTGTTGTTACATGTGTAGATGTTTGTATGTATACATTCCCAGTGACAACCTGCTCAGTGTGGATTATGTTCCTTGCATGTATATTGTCAGGGCTTACCATTTGGAACTGGATAACTAGTTTATTTTCTCTGCCATAAAAGTCTCAACAACAAGACAAGACTCTTTTTTTTTTTCCCATCCTCTTTGTTCTTAGTCCACCACCACCAAAAATGCAGGGTATCTCCCTGTCCAATCCTACAGTGTGTTGTCCTATTGAGTTGTGGCTGGCTGAAGTTGGAGCAGAAGCCCTCCTTGGTGCATCTGAGAGGTTTACTCAACTTTGGTTGCCTCTGACTTCCTCTCTGTCACCTTTGCTTCCTTATGAAAGATGCAACCAATGGATTTCACATGGGTCCACCTCTGAGCTCTGAACGCAGACTTCTTTTTCCATCACACTCCCAGGCATCCACTCTGTCAATGGATACATCCAAATATACTATTTTTTTTTTAATTAGCTGTAAAGAATAATAGGCTTTATTTTGGAAACAGCGGCTACCAAACATCACAAGTAGAGACACAGCACAATTAAGAGCTTTGTGTCCACAGGCTGTTTGTGGCTTGCTCTCTTATGCCTTTTGGCAATCTTTTCTATTTTCTGGCAACATTTTTGGGAAAAAGAATAACGTTTCAGATTTTCTGTTGTTCTTGTTACGTTATTTCAGTCCATTTCACTGTTCCCAGGAGACCTTTGCTCATTGGTATGTACTGCGGTGCTAAGTTTTTCTATTGAAAATAATGGACCATAAAAGACACTTCTAAGCAATTTCTGTAAGGCTTAATAGTAAAATTTTAGTACAACTCAGCCCAAATGGCATTTGTAATCATCACATTTTTTGTTTCTGTCCTGTATATTCATTTCTTATATCTTGCTTTAGCAGTGGGTTTGTACTATTACTTTTAAGAGCAGACTGCATGGAGTATGAGGTTAATTTGTCATCAAATATGTATATATGCTGAAATATCTTACAAATATTCAATAGCTTGTTCAGAAATATGAGATGTGTGTTGTATTTAAGACTTACTATCTTCATTACTGTTGTTATATTATTGCTATGACTATTTTTGTTATTGAGATATAGCACAAGGAGTGATGGTTGGCTGCTCAGTTATTTTATTTGCTTGAACTTGAAAAAATCAAGATTAGCTGCTCTCTGTGGTTCCTTTAAAAGAGCATTTTAAAGGCATTTGTCCATTTTATAAAGGTTAACTTGTTTTAGTTTTATTAAACTTATATTATATAATTATAAACTCACTTTACTGAGCTTAATAAATTGCATTTAGTTGCATTACAGTAAAACAGAAGTCAAATGGAAAACATTTCTGTTGGCATTTTAAGGTCTCTAAAAATTCTCTACTTCAGCCACGTGTGGTCCAAGCCTATAATTTCAACTCTCAAGAAACAGTTCTGCAATAGAAAGACCTCAAGTTCAGGATAGTCTGAATATACAACAAAACGTGTCAAAGAATCTCAAGGTTCAAGGATCTATGCACAAGAGGTGTTGGAAAGAGTGTCAGAGCCAGGGGTGATGAATGACTTTAAGGAGACAGCGTCTTCCAGACATTCTCACACAGATGGTGACATCATTCGCAGAAACTCTGCTCAGGTTCAAAGACAGAAAAACCCCAGCACTGAGCAGGGAAAATACACACAAAGTCCCACCCCTCAACAAGAAGCTATTTGGAATTGATACCTGCTAGGAAGGGGAATACCAGTTCTCTTCTCAACAGACTGTCACTGTGTATACCAGCAACACTCCTGGCAGGCCGAGTGTCCAGGAATTAATTGACCAGCACAAAATAGACCCTATGTTTTTGCTGTGGGGTTTTGTTTCATTTTTGGTTCTTTTATTGCTTCTTTGTTCATTTTTATTTTTGTTTATTTTTTATTATTTTGGGAAACAGAGAAGCAGGGTGAGAGAGAGTGAGCAAGAAGTTGGGTGGGTATGGAGGAATCGATCTGGGAAGAGTTGGGGGAGGGGATCCGTCATCTAAATAAATGTTGTGGAAAAAAAAGAGAGAAATATTGGGTGGTCATTGCATTTAAGGCTACCCGGGTGTGATACCAGCACATGGGGGACTGAAGCGGGCAGATCTCAGTGAATTCCAGGGCAGCCTGGTCTACAGAGTTCCAGACTATCCAGACCTGTGTGGTAAGACACAGCCTCAAAACCAAACCAAACCAAACCAAAACCCTAAAACAAGAAAACAAAGAAACAATAAAACAAAACAAACAAACAAACAAACAAACAAACAAAACAAAGACCAAGTCTAAACCAAACAGGCAACACCGCTGAAAAAAGGCAAAGCCTTTGTTCTGTCTATAGCAGGCATCTCTCTCTGATAGCCACCACTGCTCAGTAGAAAATAGAGGCGGCCCTTTATGTCATCTTTAACTTATTTCAGACTTATTATGTGTTTGTTTGTTTGTTTGTTTGTTTGTTTGTTATGTGGTCTGTCACTTATTTCAAACATTGCTTATTATTTAATTATTTATTAATTATGTGGTCTTCCACTTATTTCAGACATTGACTATTAATTATTTATTGATTATGTGGTTCATCACTTATTTTAGGGTCTCACAGAACTCCTCTCCCAGAACATTTTAAAGTTAGCATTTCCTTTTTGAAAAACCTAATTTTTTTAAAAAAAGAATTTGGGTATTTTGTGGCTGATTATAGATTTATTTTATGATTTTTAAAAGGTATTTTCTGGTTATTTTGTTAATGTGTGTTCGTTAGAAAAAAATTTGAACACTAAAGAAGGCAATTAAAAAGGCTCATAATCAGACCACATTCAGTTCTCTGTAATTCCTGTAGTGAATGTCTTTCTGTACCTAGAGCCAAGGTGGTGTCTTAAATGCATTCACTTAAAATGCAGATTTGCATGAGACTCAAACTATACCTACTATGTAATAACTCTCTCTCTCTCCCTCTCTCTCTCTCTCTCTCTCTCTCTCTCTCTCTCTCTCTCTCTCTCTCTGTGTGTGTGTGTGTGTGTGTGTGTGTGTGTGTAGAGATTGATAGCAAGATATTTCCCAATCACTTTTCGACTTAGTGTTTGGACAGGATCTGTCTGAAAACGGACTCAGGGGCTCACTGTTTCCTAATCTAGCTTGCTAGCTTGAAAGCCCGTAGGATCCTCCTATCTCCAGCACACTCCAGAGGTAGAATTACAGGCTCCTGCAATTACCCAAGGAGTGGGTACCTCCAGTGCCTCTAGTACCATATGTACTAGCCATCCTCACTCAGGTCCTCCAGCTTACCAAGCAGAGAGGGCACTTTGCCAGCTTAAGGCATCATCCCCAGACACCAGTTTCGTATCTCATAACGAGAAACACTGTAGGTAATTCATGTTATCCAGAGTTTGCCTTCACTCACAGGAGAGACTTTCAGTCCTATCATCCTTACTATCATTTCTTTTGTACCTTGTGTGTTTTTTTTTTTTTTTTTTTTTTTCCCATACTATCTTCCAGGATGGCCTTAATTAGATTCAGGGCAACCCGAATGCTTCAGCCTCTTGGGAATGCAATTACTGGATGGAGCCACCACCCTTCGGTAATAGTTATTACTGGTGATAGTTATTTTTTGTAGGTTTTGCACAAAAGCATCCTTAGTAACATAATACAAAGATCTGCATTTTTTAGTAAGTGACAAGAATAAGTAGCAGTTTGTAGGAAATGCATTTCTTGACATATGTAATGACAGGAGATCAACTAATTGTCACAGTGCCTGCGCAATTCGAGTGATTGATAAATTGATGTCATCCTAGCCCAAAGACTTGATTTTCAGATGAAAGAACTCACCTCCACCATGCATAGAGAGAAGCTCTCTAATTCTAAGCCCAAGTAGCTTATAAAAATACTAGAGACATATGGTGTGATGAGGAAATGTCTTACTGTGGGATTTGAGTCTAAAAAGCACAGAGTTAAGTAACATTAGTTGAAAGGTAATGCTTTCCCTATGACTAACTTGGCATTTTCCACAATCACACTATAAAACTGTATTGCTTTCTTGTAAAACGGAAGTTATAATATTTTCTAACTACAAGCATACATTGGTGCTAAACATGTAATCATTATTTAAGAATCTGATACATATTGAATACCCTTCATTGCTAATGACAAGCTTTATGTTTTCAATATCTAATCTGGAAAGCATAGGAAGAAACAGCTGTTTTGCAGCATGCTAGTTTGAAAGCAGAAATAGGGGGAAAATGCTAGGAAAATGTGGACAATCCTGGGTTTGTACTAGCTTTTAGGCAGACTCAAAGTGCCGCAAAACTCAAGACAATTAGAGGAAACTAAATTACAGTCAACTATGATTGATTTTTCTGGATGCCACAAACTGGCAACTTGAAACATTTTTTAAAATAATTCTTAGCTATTTAACATTGAGGCAGAAATGGTAAGGCATCATAAAAATTTGCCTGTAAACATTTTAGGGGTCTGCAAGATGGCTCAGTAAATTAATTCTTTCATCATCAAGCTTGGTGACCCAAGTTCAAATACAGGGATCCACATGATAGAAGGACAGAACTGCGTCTGGCAAGTTGCCCTCTGATGTTGTGGATTGCAATTCCTGCACATGCATGTACACACACACACACACACACACACACACACACACACACACATGCTATAAACAAAGCATATATGGTTAGCGCTGGAGAATCAAGAATATAAGCATCTGGACCTTGACAATGGCCTGATGGTAACTGGCAACACAATGGTTATTACCGATGACTTAAAACCCTTCCAGGAGAGCCACCTCTTAGAGGTTCCACCTTGTAACATACTGAGGACCAGGCAGAACATAAAACTCTGAAAAGATAAACTACATCTAAACATTGCAAAAACTGGTTTGATGTGATGAAGAAGAGAGAATAACTTTTTAAACCTTGTTCTACATGGAGAATCTATGTGACTGATAATTCATTTGCTTTCTTATTCTTCATCTTTTGTAAAATTGCCAATAAGAATTAGCACCTGCATTTTTAAACATACCAATTAAAATCACGAACAAGATCAGAGTCTGTCATGATCTGAATAAGATCAATCTTAGTGAGGTAATGCAGGCCCAGAAAGACAAATATGGTATGTATTTTCTTACTTGTGGATATAATCTGCTAAATCAATGGTAAACAAGCCAATTCATAGAAATACAGAGGCTAGGTACAGAGTAAGGAACTAGGGGAAACAGATAGATCTCCGTAGGAAAGAGAAATAGAATATATATTTATGAATGGGGAAAGAGTTGGAATGAGAGAATCAAGAGGAAGAAGGTAGAAAAGGAAGAGAATATGGGGAAAGACAGAAAATGTGAAGCGCCATTTGAGGGGTAGGATGGAAACCTAATATAGTAGAATCTTGATAAAATATATACATATATGAAGAGAGGGTAAAAGAAATGACCAGATAATGGGAGAGATGGAATTCCAACTGGGCCCCAAATAAAGCTTCTAATACTGGGATTAGCTTATATCTAATTGAGTTGTTGGCCAAAGGGGTCTCATGGGAATCTCATGAAAGCAAGGCCCTATTGCCTGATTAGACTTAAGACCCACTCCATGAGATAGAACCTAAAAGTTCTACAGAACCAAAACAAACCAACAATGAAACGACTCCTAGTGCCATTGTGCTATACTCACAGATCATTGCCATCCTTAGCCCTCGTCAGAGGAGCTTCCCCCTGCAGCAGATGGAAAAAAATTCAGAGACCCAGAGCTAGTTATAACACTGAGAGTGAGACATGCATTCAGTCCTAAACAAAATGTCTCTATCAAATCCCTCCTCTCAGGGCTTAGGGAATCCCGAGGAAGAGGAGTCAGAAAGAGCTTCCTTTGAATATATATTAGGCATCCAGTTTAGTGTGTTTATGGGCTTCCTCGGTGAGTGAACAAGTGGATCTCTATACTGTGTACCTACTTTTGGGCTCTTTTGTTTTGTCCAATTCTGATGTGCTGTTTTTTTTTTTATTTCATCCTATGCTTTTATATTAATTTTATTATTATCTCTTAGAAGCATGTTTGTTTTCTAAAGAGAGACAGAAAGGGGGTAGATCCAGGTGGAAGGGGAGGTGGCAAGAAACTAGGAGTGTTGAGGGAAGAAAACTGTAATTGGAGTACATTATGTGAGAGAAAATTCTATATCCCCCCAAAATGGGAGAAAACAATGTCAGAAAAGGAAAGAATTAGCAGATACATTTTCTAATCCACAAAACAATTCAGGATCAAGATCAGTGTCTGTTATGGTCTGAACACAAACTATATCTACCCCTCACAGGCTCACATGTTGAATGTTTGGTATCTACAGCTACTATTTTGGTCACTTATGCAAACTGTAGTGGGTAGAGTTTAGTTTAGAGGTAGAGCATCCTGAGGGGTGAGTCCTTGAGGATGTTTTATTCTTCCCTGTCTTGCTTTCTGTCTGCCACAAAGGGAAAAAGCCTTTATGCTACATCCTCCCATTGCCATGACATTATACCCAAGAACCAGTGTGCCATGGAAGGAATGCTCTAAAACTTGGAGCCAAAATAAATCCTGGAGCCAATTAATTAATTAACTTTTTTTTTTTACTTTTATTGAAAATTGATTTTTTTTTCTCATTCAATATATCCAGCTTACTGTTTTCCCCTCCCTTTGCTTTTCCCAGTTCTCCCCCACATCCCCTTTTCTCCCCACCAGGTCTAATTATCTTCTGTTTCTTATGCAAAAAGAACAGGCCATAAGAGAGAACTGTATATGGCAAAGAAAGATATAATAAAATAAAGCAAAACCATCATACTTAGTTTGGACCAGGCAAACCAACAGAAGGAAAAGAACCCCAAGAGCAGGTATAAGAGCCAGAGACCCATGTTTTTCACACTCTTTCTTATCATCCAATTTCTGCTTTGGGCTCTGTGATTTTTTATGATCTACCTCACTTGCTTCAGAAGCTTTGTTCTCCTGATATCCTCCATCCCCTCTGATTCTTACATTGTTTTTGCTTCCTCTTCCATGAGATTCCTTGATTTCTGAGTGGAGGGATTTGATGGAGACATCCCATTTAGAGCTTTATGTATTTCAAGGACTCTCTCTGTGTAATGTCTGGCTGTCAATCTCTGCATCTCTTCCTGTCTGATGCAAGAGGATGCTTTTCTGACAACTGAATAACACACCAAATATCACCTCCGTTAAGTTGTTTTCTCGTGTGTTTTGATTTTAGCTATGCAAAAATCACTAATATAGGTCCCTAAGGGGATTATCCAACCGGGAAGAGCCTCCACTAAGAGTAGTGTCTCTAACGAGGTCTTCTGAATTTCTTTCTATGACATTCAGCCTTTCACAGCCGTAAGATATGTTCTGTGTTGAATTAAGAAGAGGCATTTTGATAACCACCTCTACCTCCCTTTGGCTCTTATTTGTTTCATGTGAGTCATCACTGTGGTAAAAGGAATCGCACCTATCAGTGGGGTCCACATGCTTGGAATAACTGTGGGATGAAGATGGAGTGATTTCATTTACCAGATGCCTCGCAATGAGAATTTGTGTTTGATTGGAAACAGGTGTTTTAATAAGCAGCTTGAAACAAGAAACAGGCACTGAAGTGACAGCAGACAGTCCTTAAACTGTTTCTGTGTAGAAGAAGCTGCTAACAGGGGGTTTTAATGCAAGTTTAGGACAATGCATAATTGCTTGTGACAACCTTTGGACTGGGAGAGATTATTAAATGATGCTCCTTGAATGATAGCAAAAGAAGAGGTACATGACAAAGAGACATACTGAGACTAAGAACTAGGTTTCCTTGAGTATGTAATATAAAGCCATCTTTCATTTTAACTTAGACTTAGGGAATCTGTCTACATTTCTTTCTGATTTTTTGTTTTGTTTTGGTTTTGGTTTTGGGTTTTTTTGGGGGTGGTTGTTGGTTTGTTTGTTGTTTGCTTATTTCTGAGGCTAGTAACGAACTTCAGAGTCCTATGCATTGGTGATCCATCCATGAGAGGCAAAGTTACAAGACGTGGAGGTAAAACTCGCAGAAAGATCTGTGAGAACATTCACTGGCTACCTTGCTGCACTGGCTACATTGCAACTTTTCCTTTAGTGACAAACACACATACAGTGTTGAACCCATAAGATTATGGCAGAGCTGAGAAATTCCCATGGCCTAGTAGAGTTATAGCTATTATGACAGCTTAAAATAGATCACTCACATGTTCCCGGTACAAATTCACTGTGCTCCTGGTCCAAAATGCACAGTACATGCAATCATATGCAATGCACAACAGTTGATATATATATATGTGTGTGTGTGTGTGTGTGTGTGTGTGTATGTGTGTGTGTGTGTTACTACCTCATGTATTTACTATAGTTTTTATCACTTAAGTGTTTATTCCTTACAAAATATACTTATAAAATATAATTTACTGTAAAATATTGTGTCATATTTTACTTCCAGAAACTTCATTCATCTTGTGTGTACTGTATCTCTTGATTGCATCAGGATGCCATCTCTAGTGATTGACCAAAACTGGACTACAGCAAGCACACTATAGGATGTTCTCAGCAAGCCTCCTAGCCTAGCATCATTGCAAAACACTGGGTTGTATTACAAAAATAACACCAGTAAGTTCCAGTATGGTTGTAAGCAGCTAGACACACAGAAGTAAGAAATTTCTAGTTTCTTTCTCTGTAGCCCTTACATATCCTTTCACTTGCTTTTGGTTTATACATCTGCTGACATTTTGGAAATCAAAGGCAAATGCAATTCATCTCAACAGCAGCTCAAGGCAGAAGCCAGTTTCCAAACCCAAACTTAAATTTTATTTTTAGTTAACCTAGAACGGCCTACAGTGAATGTTTTTTTTTTTTTTTTTTTTTTTTTTTTTTTTTTGTTTGTTGTTTTTTTTTTTTTTTTTTTTTTTTTTTTTTTAACTGTAGCCTTAGAATTAGATCAAGCTAGGTATTTTGTTGAGTCTTTATTTCCTTTAGATCTTTGGTCAACATAATACTGTCCTCCACTTACAGCTGAGGTTGAACAAGCAGGCATTAATTTTGAGCTTGCTTCATAAGATCCCTAACATTTACTCCAGATCTATAACTATGTGAAATTGTCTATTTCATGAAGGATGATAAAGAAAATGTCAATAAGAATATAAAGAGAGATAAGACCTGACATTGTTTCCTTCTAGAGTTCCATTGTTATCAGAATCACTCCTAATGAAGATGAAGAAATCTGTTCCTTGGATTGTTCTCTTTAGTCTTCTCAGGCTTTTTAGCTTTCTGGAATGATGTAAAGGCAGATGTGTATCCTAGATGTCTCTGCTCTCCCATCTAGCCCCAGAGGTGACCTCTGTGTAGGCATTGCCTGGTAGTTAATGACTGGCTAGTTTAAGGGCCTTGGGCTTTGCCTCTGGCCCTTAACCAGCATCTCGTTAACTGGAAAGATGTGTTTCCCTTCTGTTTCTTACTTTTTTTTATATTCTTAATAGAACAGAAGGTACCTTGGCAGAGGCAGACAATGTTACCCTTTCAGCATCTCATTTGTAAATAACCCTGTTATGAGTAATAGGAAGTGATCCAGCTGGTTGTAAAAAGACACACGTTTAATGGGCAACTCCTGGTGGACTAATGGTTTTGCTGGAAAAAACATTGCACCTGCAGGACACATTGCTCCGGTGTTTGTTCTGAACATAATGAGCCTGCGTTCAGGCAGAGATGTGCACACGCCTCTCTGGGAGTTATAAACCTTGAAATATACAAAGGGAAAAATTTAAAAAAACAAATCCAGCACATTTTTCTCCCTAGAGGCAAGCATTATTCTGTCAGAGCATCATTCTTCCCTACGGTTCAGTAATTTCCAGGTGCAAGGTGGAAATGTTTTTATACACAATGTAATGCCCCTTTAAAAATTTACACAGGGCCCATACAATTTATGAATATGGTGTGGGAATATGGCTATTGTTACCTTTTATAGTCATTACCTTGGTGTCCTTCTCTGACACTTGGAGGGTATAGTGACTATCACAGCTTATGGTATTTATTTAATCAAAATTCAGTTTCTTTTTAATGGGAGGTCCTAATGTTTTATGCTTATTTAATGCAACTGAATAAACGTTTCTGAGGGCAATTACCACAGTGATATATTTATTTCAGCTACAACTAATATCCCTGAAGCCAGTTTCCATGTCTATATTGCTATCTTCTTCCCACATCATAGCTTTGTGACTGCTGTCAGCTACTGTAACACAGTAGTTAAGGGCACATGTGCAATTGATAAATGGCAGAAACTCTCTTCAGTGGCTTGAGACAGTAACGTCTTTTCCGAACCTCATTTTTTATTTGTAAATGTCGAGAAGTAACAGTTTCTACTTTAAGATCACATGAGTCGGAAGGAAGCTTCTAGTCAACAACTAGCTTGATATCCTCCCATGACCTATGATGTTGTCTTCAGCAATAGGGTCTTGCCATATTAAAACGAGATGATAACCTCAAACCCACTCCTCATGGTACTGCATCCTCTGATTTCAGTAGACCTTTGTGTATGAGTAGAAGTCACTGATATACAGAGAAACAAGTGTACAGTTTTTTTAAATTTTTTTATTGGTTATTTTATTTATTTACATTTCAAATGTCATCCCTACATGGTTTCCCCTCCACAAATCCCCTGTCCCACTCCCCTACTTCTATGAGGGTGCTCCACCACCCATACACCCACTCCTGCCTTACCGCCCTAGCATTTCTCTATCCTGGAGCACCAAGCCTTCACAGGACCAAGGACCTCACCTCTCACTGATGCTGGACAAGGCCATCCTCTGCTACATATGCAGCTGGAGCCATGGGTCCCTTCATGTGTACTCTTTGGTTGGTGATTTAGTCCCTGAAAGCTCTGGGGCATCTGCTTAGTTGATATTGTTGTTCTTCCTATGGAGTTGCAAACCCCTCAGCTCTTTCAGTCCTTCCCCTAACTCCTCCATTGGGGTCCCCATGTTCAGTCCAATTGTTAGCTGCAAGCATCCGCATCTGTATCAGTAAGGCTCTGGCAGAGCCTCTCAGGAGACAACCATATCAGGCTCCTGTCAGCAAGCACTTCTTGGCATCAGCACCAGTGACTGGGTTTGGTGTCTGCATGTGGGATGAATCCCCAGTTTGGGCAGACTCTGGATGGCCTTTCCTTCAGTCTCTGCTCCACTCTTTGTCCCTGTATTTCCTTTAGACAGGAGAAATTCTGGATTAAAATTTTTGAGAAGAATGAGTGGCCCCATCCCTCAACCAGGGGCCATGCCTAACCTCTGGATATGATCTTTACAGGTTCTCTCTCCCCTTAGTTAGGTATTTCAGCTAATGTTGGGTCCTGGGAGCCTCTCACTTCCCTGGCATCTGAGTCTTTCTGTTAGCTACCTTTTGGCCCACCTCCCATTACACCTCTGTTCAATTTCCTGACCAAAGGGTCATCTCTCCCATCTCTTCCCATACCTGATCCTGCTCCCCTTTTTTCTTTCCCCCTGCTCTCTTCCTCCCAACTTCCTCCCACCCTCTGCCTCCCATGATTATTTTGTTCCTCCTTCTAATAGGACTGAAGCATCCACACTTTGATCTTTCTTTTTCTTGAGCTTCATGTGCTCTGTGAGTTGCATCTTGGGTATTGCAAGCTTTGGGGCTAATATCCACTATCAGTGAGCGCATACCGAATGTGTTCTTTTGTGACTGGGTTACCTCACTCAGGATGATATTTTCTAGTTCCATCCATTTGCCTGCAAATTTCATGAAGTAATTGTTTTTAATAGCTGAGTAGTAGTTCATTGTATAAATGTACCACATTTTCTGTATCCATTTCTCTGTTGAATGACATCTGGGTTCTTTCCAGCTTCTGACTATTATAAATAAGGCTGCCATGAGCATAGTGGAACATGTGTTTTTTTATATGTTGAAGCGTATTGTGAGTATATGCCTAGAAGTGGTATGGCTGGGTCCTCAGGTAATGCTATGTCCAATTTTCTGAGGAACCACCAGATTGATTTCCAGAGTGGTTGTACCAACTTGCAATCCCACCAGCAATGGAGGAGTGCTCCTCTTTCTCTACATCCTCGCCAGCATCTGCTGTCACCTGAGTTTTCTCTCAGCCATTCTGACTGGTGTGAGGTGGAATCTCAGAGTTGTTTTGATTTTCGTTTCTCTGATGTTGAACATTTCTTTAGGTGCTTTACGGCCATTCGAAAGTCCTCAGGTTAGAATTCTTTGTTTATCTCTGTACCCCATTTTTAATAGGGTTATTTGTCATGAAGTAGACTAGAGTTTGGTTGAGAAAAAAATACTCTGCCAAGATAGAATATAACTGCTTCTTGTGAAACACGGAGGCAAACAAGAGTCTGGAGGCTGGAAAAGACAAACTACTGCTTACAAGGAAGGCATGGAGAAATGGACTGCATGGCCGTATAGAAATCCTTTCAAAATCAACTTAGATTTTAAACAGTCAGGGGCCTTATCATATGTAAAATAGTTTCATACCGAATATCTGATTTTCTCATCCTGGTTTCTGACAGAGGCCTGCAAATGACACACTCTTGGAAAACACAAAGTTTTCCGAGAAAAGATTACACCACCTCCATCAACACTGTTATAAAATTAACATTCATTTTTCTGTAACAAAGCTTCATTGAGAATTACTCAGCTATTTTAGGTCGAGTGTCTTGAAGGTTGCACTAGTATCCTCCCTGAACTGGGCATGGCGCCGCAATCATCAAATGACATTTGATCCATTACCTACCAGCACTATCGACTCTTTACAGCTCTTACATCTTTTTGAATCTAAGAGGAAAACAAATTTTTGGAGGCTTACTCCAATCTCATTTCTTTTCACTTGGGCATTTTGGGGAACAGAAATAATTTAAGTATGTGTTTGTTTGTTTGTTTGTTTGTTTTTGATGTATGAGACTGGGTTTTTCTGTGTAGCCCTGGCTGTCCTGGAACTCACTCTGTAAACCAGGCTGGCTTGGAACTCACAGAGATCTCCTGCCTCTGCCTCTGGAATGCTGGGATAAAAGACATGTGCTTTACCACTGTCCAACAAATTTGGGGTGTTTATAAAACAAACTCTTTTCGAAAATGTTGATGTGAAGCTTCTCTAGAAAAATGAGTTGTGATGTTAATGGTGTGCACTTGGCTACTACCATTGAGCATGGGGTAAGTCTTCAAGGACCTGGCCACCATGGGTTTTGTACAGCTCCTGCTGTTGGACTTCTCTAGGCTCCTGCTGCTGGGCATGATACTTCCCCCAAAAGGGGGAATTCCTCGCAGTTTTTCTGGAACTTACATTTCTGACACAGTCATAATTACACTCTTCATTATATACTCTTCTTTTGTTCTGTCTCATTAAATCAAATGTTAATGTTAAATTTGTCCTAAGACAACTGTCTCAGACTCATTAGCATAGAGCTTTTCATATGTTCTTATAAAACAAAACTTGCCAAAACTTCCAGAGTATTAACATATAGTTTAACATTGAAAGAGTCAATTTGTTTATTTCTATTTTCACTGAACAAATAGTGGATACAAAGGGATTGTTTCCAAACAACCTTAATGACAAATCCCGAGTTTCAAGTTTAGGACTAAAGCATGCTGGACTCTTGAGGCACTGCACTTACAGTATTAGCTCGTATCGTGTGCCTTTGTACCAAAAGATAATTTGATTTCTGTTGAAACTCCAGTGTTAAAAAAACCACAAGGCAAATTGTTTACCCACTGCAGATATATGTTAATTATAGGCAGCAGTATCGTGGCAAGCTGGAGAGAAGACTGAATCATGGTAAAAGGTGGCTGACATAGGAAAAGAATACACTGTCTGTAGCTCCAACTGTTCGGGTTTAATTTATTTATCATTAGAAAAGACACAGGAAAAACATATCCAGCACTGACTAGTGGAAATCATGATCATGAATTAACTCTGAGTGAATATATTTGATTAGGCCATTTTCAGAGGAAGACCCATGCACTAATACTCCTAAACAACTGTAACCTGCTTACTTTCTTTACTTTTCTAATGATCCCTTTGAAATTGAGGACTTCAGAAGCAATGGGAAGAGGACAGGGGCTTGGTCCCTAAACAGAAGGCTCTGCTCTCTCTACTGGTATTTTTTTTTTTTTTTTTACAAGAGTGCAGGGGGACTGGGTAATTGGCCCAGAGCCACACACTTCTGACTCATGAAGTTGCTGTGATCACCCCTGGCTTCCCCAAACAAGCACTTTTCTCTCTACTCACTGGAACAAACAGAAGTTTCCAACAGTGGTGAACAGGACCTCTTTCATCCCGAGGCTTGGCTGAGGCAAACAGCCAGTACTTCTGACATAACTGAGGTCTCTTGTCTGATGTCCTCCGGTTGTTGGATGAAACTCTACTTTGAAATGACTGCCAGGAGCAGGGTAAGAAGTGTCAGTGCTGGGCCTGTCAGAAGCTGGGGTTTCTTTTTGCACCTTGTCCTGCTGAATACCTGAACATTTTTTTTCTTCAAAAAGAACAGTGGTGTTCTCTGCTCCCAGGATGGTGGAGGAGAGGAGTCTTTCTTTACCCCCTTCATACTTGCCTGATGCCATTCAGGGTCACCCCATCTGGGATACCACAGATGGACAACAGACAGTGAATCAAAGAGGCGCGGCCTTCCCTTCTCCATGAAGTGCTGTGTTAATTGGGGATCAGGTGCTGGGATTCCTAAAGGAGGAACACAGAGAATGGTGTCCATCGAAGCTGTCTGCAAGTTATATGTGCCTTTCAGCTTTGACCCCATGTAAAAATAGCAATGAATTTATTTCAACATATATTAGAGATCTAAGATTTCTGAGCAGAGTGCCTTGCAAAAATTCAATGACTTCAGATGTTAGAGTTAAAAAAAAAAAGTTAACCCCTTTATGGGTCTCTCTTTTCCCCAACACATGCATATTTTCCTCCAACTATACAACAAAAGAAAGCTCAGGAGAGTCCCTTTTATCTGATCCCAATTATAATATGATGATCCTTTTTATAGTTAACTTTTGTTTTCTTAATTATAATAAAGAGCAAACAAGCCTGTTCAAATTTATTTTAATAAATACGTTTAACCCAATGTCATTTCTATATGGACTTGGGCCAGTGCTTCAATAGATAGCTTAGATGTGTAAGACCGAACGATGAATGCTTTGGTCTTGGTAATTATTGTCTACACTGTCAGAATTTGTTATGTAATTACTTAATATTCTGCTTCATTTTGACTGTTTACACTTGGCCTTTGAGCACTTGGCATTTTGCTCACAGGAAAGAATTAACAAACACAGCCCTTGGCTGATAAATGTAATAGCACATGACGGTGTGAATCTTAATTAGACAGTTTCACATCTCTGGCACGTTAGGGTCAAGAGCTCCCAAGTATCAGAATAGTGTGTTTATCTCATTAATATATGCAGCTTTGGAATTGATTATTGCAATAATAACCTTTTTTTTTTAAATTAGGGTAATTAAAATTTGCTGGGTTTCCTTTTTATGTTTGGTAAATGTTATTTTAAAAAGCATAAGTTGATTTAAAATGAATCTTTGGGGTTGTGGTTTTCTAAAATCTGTGGCTCTTTCAATAACTGTTCCTTTTATGGGAAAGGGCAGAATATCAGAAAAGTGACACTGGAAAGTGTGGAAAGTCAAGGCTTATGTTAAGTGGGAAATACGCTTTGTTATAAACAGCTCTTTCTGAGAATTGGCTTGATAATCGCAGATTCTCTCTTTTTCTCCCCTTCCTTCCTCCCTCCCTTCTTTTTGTCCTTCTCTTTTAATGTACTCTCATGTAGCTGAGGAGGACCCCAGTCTTACTACATTGCTTAAACTGATCTTGAATTCCCAATCCTTCTGGCTCTACCTCTTGAGCATTGTGATTACAGTCGCATGTTACCCTGACAGGGGGATTGGGAATTCAAGATCAGTTTAAACAAAAGCATCCAGGCTGATAGGCCAGAGTTTCCATGACTTTAAAGGAAAAGGTGATCCTTACTGTGCCCTAGAAGAAACTGAGTGGCTGCCTCCTCCTTCAATGAGATACCATCGACCTTAGTACCGACCTAAGTAATAATGACAATAGCAAACACACTACATGAACCAATTTTCCTTAAGTACAGAAAAATTGCAGAATAATTATTTACTGATGTAGGATACAACTTATTAAAAGAACTTCATAATGAACTATAAGGATAGAAATGGTCTTACTGTTAACTGCTGGAATCTTTACTTACTTTGTGTACTGCAATTTCTGAAGCCCTTGTTCCTTATTTGAGTACCCTTTTTATTTTGACTGGTCCAATAATAGATAGTACTTGTCATCTTTGTACTTAAATTGTAAGGTACAAATCTCTCTATTAAACGATACTGAGAAGTGTAATTAATATCCAAGAAGACATATGAGAAAAAATATATATATACATGTATATCCACTTGATAAAATGGTAAGCTATAAATGGGACAATGTAAGGAAAATACATTCAACACAATATATTTATGGGTAAATAAGCATCATCTTTATGTAAACTATGCAAAAATCATTGTGTTGCAAAACCTGAAAATTCTATAAAATATGCAAGTAGCAGTTTCATGCTATAAATATTCAACTAATAAGAAATGTTTAGCAATCTGCTGGGTATCATTCTGTATCTGTTTTCCCATTAAAATATGAAAATACAGATGAATGGAATGCATAGGTGAGTAGATGTACATGCATACATTTTTAAAAGTAGCATTACATGAAGCTATTGTTCTGAAACTTGCTTTGAAATTTTTATAAACCATGTATTACTAATCCCCTTCTATATTTAGTCTATGCAGGCCTACCTCATTCATTTTTAACATTAAATTACATTTTCCCCCCTTTTTTCCCTTTGGATTGTCCCATCATTCCCATGCCTGGTACTCATACCTACAGGCTTCCCTTTCATCCTGTGTGATAAGATCTATGGTCGCTTTTAGCCAACAGACATTGCAAAGCAGAAGTTTCTCTGAAGAGAAGACCGGCTTCTAATCCTGATCTAGAAAGCCCTCAGGACAGGTTAGGTCTTCCTTAGAGTGAGAGACTCTCCTGTTGGAACTGATAAAGTACACAGTCATGTTGGAGAAGTCTGTGTGGAAGAAACTCTAAAAGGCTTAAGAATTGTGAGTGGCTTCTTGGACTTAGGCCGTGACCTCCAATGGACAGATAGCAAAACACAAACAAAACACAACAAAACACCAACAAAACAAAACAAACAAACAGACAGACAAACAAAAATAAACCATCCACGAGAAAGAGACCTTTACCAACAACCCGAGTGAGCACCAGCCAAGTGGGCAGAGGCGACACCGGCAGGCTGATGCTCTAAAGTGAGGCTCCAGCTAAGCTTCGCTATACTTGGACTTTGAACCTACAGAAAGAGTGAGGTAGATGTTATCTCAAGTGACTTCGCTTGGCATTTCTTTGTTTTACAACAATAAAGAAGGATTACCTCTTCTATATGTTGTCTCTCCATGTTTACAACCTGTCTGCCATTTCTGTGGGGTTACATTGTCCTAAACTAGGGCATAGTGAGGTGAAAGGAGTGTCCCAATGCCACACACTGGTAAGAAATACAGCCACGTTTTGAACTCAAGCCTTTGGGTTCCAGAGTCTGTACCCTTACACAGCATAAAGTCTTACTGCAATATCTTAAAGAGAAGGAAACAGAGTAATGAAGAAAGAGTGGATGCCAGGCGGGGAGGCGGGGAAGCAGGGAAGCAGGAATCGGTGGGTGGGTGGGTGAGCACCCTCATAGAAGCAGGGGAAGGGAGGACAGGATAGGGGTTTCTGGAGGGGAAACTAGGAAGGGGGATAACATTTGAAATGTAAATAAATAAAATATCCAATAAAATAGAAAAAAAAGGTGAAGCTGTACCTAAGGAGGGGTTCATTGTTCCTTGATTGCCATGTGCTGGTAAGAGCAAGGGAGGTCCAGTCAAAGTGAATAAACTGGGTATGAGGGTTAAAGGAGGAAACGGAGTAAGACCTTTCAGTGGGTAGGGAAGGTTTGGACTCAGTGCGTGGGTGGAAGGGCGGCTTTACTTAAGGAGCATAGATATTTCATCCATGAGACCCAGAGAAGGCAACTGTGTGGGGCAGGAGGCCCGTTGTGTAGACGAAAGCTGGAGACGTGGAAGTTCTTTCCGAACTACTGCGCTCTCCTCTTTGAGAAGAGAAGCAGACTCATGAGGATTAGCAGAGTAGACTGGAGTTTTGTGGAGGATAGAGCGTGTAAATTTAGGATTAAGAAAGTTAGCTGACTTGGAAAATAGAGTAGGACATCAGATGGTGTCTGTGTGAAGTCACGTGATTAGGTAACACTGGTTTGATTATTCTTAATCCTTTACTGCACCCAATGACAGTTCTGAAATAGGCAAAACAAGGAGCTTTCCTTTCTAGTGGGTGGGAACAACGGATACAGTAAAAGGTCTATTATAGCATGAACTATGTCCCTCACACCTTCCCCCAACCCCACAAATAGGAACATCTACTAGACACTTCAAATATTAGAGATTCAATATAATATTTTAGTAATGTTGAAACTAGTTGTATACATCTTTTTAGCAAACTCAAACATGTTCTATATTTATAACTGCTTCCAATAAAAATTACTTTGTGGCACTAAATATATACTATATTGTTAATGATCTGACTATATGTGTCATACATACCTTACCTATTTCATAAGTTTGCAAAGATAGACTTTATATTTAATTGCAGTCATGTGTAATTACAATTTCATGTACAACGGTGATCCCACATGATTATATTGAGCCCGAAAGGACCAATTAATGGTATCGTAGCCATCATAATCTCATGAATATATATTGTTTGTGTGTCTGAGTATTGCTAATATAAACAACCCCCCTGCACTGCCAACCATATAAAAATATATCTCATACTACAATGTACAGGATATACTTAATAATAAATAACTATGCTCTTCTTTGTTTACCATAGCTTATCATTATATTAGAACTTATCTCTTATTTAAAGTGTCATGATAAAATTTCATGCTGGGTTAGACTGTACTGGAAGGACCTCTTCTACCTCATGCTTTACAAGCTTTTGATTTAGTCATATTCTCTTGAGCTCCATCTTGTGTTCCAATTTCTTATTTGTTTATTGGGCATGAGGAGCAGTAGCTAGTATTATAATGCCTATTGTTATTGGATTGTGTGGCGCTTTCAACTACACCCTATAGTCCAGGTATGCAGTAGGCAATACCATTCAGATTTTTGTGAATATATTCCATGTTGTTCTCATGATTACAGGATTGCCAGCTGATGCATTTCCCAGAGTAGTACCCCAGAGGCACATGATGGATAACAGTGTTTCAAACAATGCTAAAAGCATAGTTCCTCTGTTTAGATGCTGGGGCAGTTGCTCAGACACTAGTTATTATTTTTATTTGTTTTTCCCATAGTAATTATAAATATGGCATTTAGTATGAAATACTAAGGATCGAAGGAATAGATACCAATAGTTCAATGAGAAAACTTTCTGTTTACTTATTTCTGCCAAGGCTGACAGTACCATTAATGAGGACCACTGGCATTTATTTTATTTTATTTTGTTGTTTTTTTTTTTGTTGTTGTTGTTGTTGTTTTTTCGAGACAGGGTTTCTCTATGTAGCCCTGGCTATCCTGGAACTCACTCTGTAGACCAGGTTGGCCTCAAACTCAGAAATCCGCCTGTCTCTGCCTCCCAAGTGCTGGGATTAAAGGCGTGTGCCACCACTGCCCGACTTGGTGTTAATTTTTATTAACCTTGGGTTTTGAGAGGTTTTTAAGTAAACACTGAAAAACATTCTATTACAAAAAGTTAAATTTTGCTGTGAAATATTGATGGTAATTTTTTTTAAGCTTTGGTTGAAGGTAAGCTAAGTGGAAAATTATTAGCAATCATTAAATTATTAGTGATCATTACTGTAAAATATTACATAATCTATGGGAGATAGCCTTGGAATGGGAGAATGTTTACTTTAGAGACATCAGGAATAGCACAGATTTAAGGCACTGGCATACAGGCATGCCACACACACCATATTCACCCTGTTTGTGCCAATGCACTTACTAGTGTGTATTTTATTGCTTCAGATATAAAAATGGATGCCATTAGCCTGGTGGTGCTGGAGAGCTCATCATTTGGTAGCCTGTCATATGCTCATCTCTGGGTGCTCATCAGCTTCTCTCGGTGGAAGTTTGAATGAGATTGGCTCTCTGTAGGCTTGTATGTCCTTGCATGCTTAGTCCCCAGTTGATGAGCTGTCAGGAAAGGACTAGGTGTGGCTTTGTTGGAGTAGGTTTGTTACTAGGGGTAGACTTTGAGGTTTCAAAAGCCTATAACAGGTTCTCTCTCTCTCTCTCTCTCTCTCTCTCTCTCTCTCTCTCTCTCTCTCTCTCTCTCTCTCTTTTACAAGAGTTACTTTGGTCATGGTATCTCTTCACAGCGACTAAGACACTTTCATAGACCTGCCTGGGCCTTTGAAGATGCCAGAAGTTGTCATTCTGGCCAGCAGTCTCTATTTGAGCCTTCTCCAGAGTGCTGAGTGGAAAGCCCAGCAGACTTTCAAAGGGAGCCTTCCTTGTTTGTTCTTTGACACTAAGCAGCAACTTGATTCCCAGGCACCTCCACCCCAGGAAACAGCCTCTTCCACACAACAAAACTTCAGGGAAATGATGAGATCCATCACGCCCCCCATTCCAGAGCTTTTCTTCTCAAGGTTAAACACCCTCAATTTCTTTAATGTCCCTCATTTGGCATTCAGCATCCTGATAATCCTCCTTTAAAGGAATGTAATACCATTTGTCAATGACCCTTTCAAAATTTGTTTCTGAACAGGAACATGGTGATCTACATGCGGTCCGTCCAGCCTAGGGTAGTGAGGGGCTATTAACACTTATGTCTGGGCATTATGATTCCATTAATGAAATTGAGGGCTGCATTAGCCATTTCTAAGCAGTTAGTAACAAGGATGGAAATGATGGCTAAAGCTTGAAGCGCCGCTTCACCACTTTCAGTGCGAGAAGGATGCGGTTTCCAAGTTAGTGAAAGTAATAGAGGTGTGTTTTAACTTTAGTAAGATTTTACTCTTCTCAGAGGACACTGGATATTACACTAGCAACTGTGCACACATTTAAAACCTGAAGAAGAATGCACCAAAGACCCAAAAGATGTATCAGATTGAGATCAATCTTTTTTTTTTAATGTGGCAGTCATTTTTAAATAATTTTAAAATATTAATTATATCACCACCCTATGTACAATATTACTCTATTCTGATGCATAATGTTTGTATATTTGATTCTACTTACACAAAACACACAAATACACATGCCCACATAACTATGTTTTCTGATATACAAATTCAACTTTGGAAATCTTTCAAGGAAAATAGGTATTTTCAGCAGTTTTGCAAAAATCACCTGATTCTCTTTCTTCAGTTGGTCTCTTGCATATTTCCTAGGAAATCTCTGTGATCATTGTTTCTAAGGTCTTGTATTCAGGCAGAGATTAAGATAAATAAGTGTTTTAGCTTAAATACATTAGTCTAGAAACCAGTGGGTGGGTGTTTCCAGGACAATGACTATATTTTCATATGTACTATTTCAAGTCTTATTCTTCCTCCTCATCTACTTCTAAATTACTAGTTATTTATTTACTTATTTATTCATCCATTTGCTTATTTATACCAGGTCTCTCCATATAGTCCTGGCTGTTCTGGAATTTGTTCTATAAACTAGACTGGCTGTCAACCACAAAGATCTACCTGCCTCGGCTTCATGAGTGCTGGGATTAAAGTGTGTGCCATTATGCCTGGCTTATTCCTCTTCTCTCCTGCCCTCAAAGGTGACTGTAGTCTTAGGGTTGGAGAGATGGCTCACTGGTTAACAGTTCTATTCCAAGAATCCACAATGGTTAACATCTGTCTTTAACTCCAGTTCTAGGGAATCTGACATCCTCTTCTGGCCTCCATAAGAACCAAGTCTGTACATCGTGTACATACATATATGCAGGCAAAATAATCATACACATAAATTAAAATAATAAATAGTTTTTTAAAAGGTGAATGTACCCTAAAGTTAGTAGCGTTTGAACTATAGTACCCTATTTTCAAATTCCTGGAAGAATTCTTGATTGTTGGAGAATATAATATCTATAATTATATGTTCTCTGCCACTAAGGGCCTTGAAGCAGTGTGAGCCATGGATCCTAGAAAATTCAAATTTAACCATCTTCTCCTCCCCCCATACCTGTCAATTTTTGCATTTACCTGGACTGACCTCCTCTTGGGTTGTAGGATTATGCCTTGATTCTTGATGATTCACTGTATCCCATCATTCAGCCCATCATGGTAATCCACTTACCCTCTCTGTGCTGGGCTATGCCAACTGTCTTGTACCTTTGTAAGTTATCCTTTCCATACATTTTTGTTGTTGTTGTTTTCTCAACCCTGAGTCATGCTTCAGCTCAAATGCTAAGAATGGATAATGTTTGCTGGTTCGAAGATTGGCATGCTTTTTCTGCTGTTCTTCCATGCCTGCGTTAGTTTTGCTCATTACCTCTCTTAGGTACTTGGACCTTCTTCTATTCTTCAGTGCCTTTCTCACAGAGAAGTGAAGGTCTGGCTTTCCCCAACATTTTAGATATGACTTCACATTGTTTTATCTAACTTGCGAAAACATTCTGAGCCATTTCAGCATCATTATTGGTAGTTCTAGCAATAGTTTGACTTTTGTAGCTTGAAACATCACCTTCTGTGATACATGCTTTCTACTCAGCTTCAGAGTTCCCTGCATAAAACATTGTCTCTTCTTGATCTTGGCCAGCAGGAAGAACAGATGCTTTCATCATCAGATACTTCTACCATGAACAGTACAGTGTTTAAATGAATTTTAGGAGCATAATAAATGCTTGTTGATTAAACGAATCAACAAATTCTTAAATAATGTAGTTATTAAATCAAGGATAAGAAATGAAGCTGCATTGAGATTGTATCTTAGGAAAAGTAACTAGTTATGATTAAGAAGAACCTTTGTGGAATTACCATTTAAATTAAAAAAGTACTTGCCCTTTGTATGTATGATAAATATAAACAAGTAAACAAAGTTTAGGAATTATACCTTTTCTAGGTGCACCTGCTTATAACATCTTGAAATACCATTTAACATTTGAACACTACCTCATCCATTAGCCCCTGAAAAGACATTAGGTTTCCAAAGTAATTTAGATTGTATCTAAGATTTTATCTTGACAATTGAATCATAGAATTTAATAATAAGTTATTTGCTTTGTTAGATAAATTCCATTTATTGAGGTATTATTAAAGCTGTTTCAATAAACTTGGCACATTATACAAGTTACACATATGTAAGTACACACACACACACACACCTCTGCACAGAAAGACACAGACTAGAGTCAGCTAAATTATCTTAGTGTTGTGAGTATTCCAGGGTACAAGTGGTTTGAAAGTGTCCATACTGTGTTTGAAGGATGCTAACTAACAAGCTGTCATCATGTCTTGCCCTTTCCTTTGAGAGTCATAAGTGTGCACATTGCCAGAGATAGCACTAGAAATTTTGTCCATAAAAATAACTCTGATGTGGCAAGAAGCACAGCTTTTATGAGGGTCTTTGATTTGTTTCCCAGAGGTCAAGTTCAATCCTGGCAGCTTTCTGTAGGAACGTTTTAATTTTCATTTAGAAATCCTTCCTTCCTCTAAGTGTCTTGTTCGTCCTATCTCCCAGCAAATAAAACACCAAGCAATAAAGTTTGTTAGTGAGGCATACTCTGTAAAACGTGATGATTTATTCTTCCAGTGACCTTAATGATAGTTTTAGTGTAGTAAATTTTTTATTACAGTAAATTATTTATTGCAAGAGAGGCATGTAAGTCAACAAGGAATGTGAAAATAATGGTAAAGAAATTTATGGGCTTTTTTTTTTTTTTTGAGAGTCTTGTCTCTAGGAGTCCTAGTCTCATCTTCTGTGTGCATCTAACAAAACACTTCCATTATGTGAAGTAAATGTTCAAACTAACATGAGTTTGTAAAGGGGGCAGACTTTCTTTCCACTAAGTTTTCAGATGCTCTATGAGAGGAATATTTTAACATTCATCATACTTATTCTGGAGCCAATTAACTCACCAGCTTATGACCAGAGGCCCCTTTCAGATGTCACTGCCCAGAAAATATCTTAATGCTTGGTATTCTTACAATAAACAAACAAACAAACAAACAAATCCATCCCAGAAGGTCTCTCAATAGATTATCATGAATAGGTCTAGCCAAAGACCCTAGAACAGGTACTCATAAAGATAAAATATTTATCCCACCACCAACTGCTTATCTCATTACTTAGAGCACAGATTAAGAAGCTGAAATTCATCATTGACATGGAGTAAACTCTTTGTGTGTGGGGGACAGGTTTTTCTTTTTTTAAATTATTGGATATTTTACTTAATTACAATACAGATGTCATCCCCTTTTCCCATTTCCCCTCCCTAGAACCCCCTATCCTATACCGCTTCTTCCTTTATGCTTTTATACCATTTTGATTATATGGATGTATTAAGGTCAGTTCTAGGTTGAGGGTCTAGCAATACAATAGATGCAAATAGTCTAGGAACAAGCAATACAATGAACACAAATAATCAAAGAAAAAACAAGGCATTAAACCCAGTTATGTGAACACTCCCTTGATCACTGTGTCTAAAGGCTTATCAGGATGACCAAAGTATCTGAGCCTACTTCCCTATCCTAGCCCAAGGTCATTTTCTTGTCCGAAGCCTACTTCCTTGTTCTAGCCTAAAATTTAGAATCCTGTCTGAAATTATTTCTTTGTGCTGGCCTAATATTTAGATTCCTGCCTGAGATTACTTCTTTGTTGTAGCCTAGATTTAGACTCCTACCTGTAATTACTTCTTTGTTGTAGTCTAATGTCAGATTCCTGCTTGAAGCCTACTTCCTTGAACTTGGCCAATGTCATATCCCTGCCAAGCAGCTCCTTTCCTTGTCCTTGGCTCATGTCAGCTTCTTGGCAAGCAGCCTCAAAGGCTCTCCACCTCTCCCCTTTTTTTATTTCACTAACAAGACTGATCATATCTTAGGTAGTTCTGAGAAGAATGCCTTCTTTATCCATCATGGAATATGCATTATCAAATACAATGCACGTCTGTATTAGGTTGGTAAGGCTCTGTGCAGAATCTTACCTATGGTTGGCTTAGCAGACTGTTAATTTAATAACTCTGTCAGGAGGTCCATTTTCTGGTTTAAGCCATGTACTTTGGCTGCCACCAAAAGTAGACTGTTATTTCCCATACTGGATTGATTTCTAGATCAGTACATGATTGAGTCCTAATAGCTGGGCACCTTTAAGAAGAATACAAGAGACATAATTTCTCTTTTCTATTCTCTATCCCACAAGGTTTAAGAACTTGAGGCAAGGCAGCTTGTACCATCTGGGATATAGTAAAGCAAAGGTGGGTCAGGAACATGTGTGGACACATGTATAGCTCCCCAGTCACCCTTGTCAGGACACTCAAGGTCCTGACAAGTTCCCTGGCAAGCTCCCAGGTCAGCATCATTCTTTGTCTTGAAACAGTATGTCTCACCAATCTTTTTAAAGTTCCATGGGCCTCTTCTACAATACCTTGTCCTTGAGGATTATACAAAATCCCCGAAATAAATTGTTGACAAAAAACATCTTGACTGCTCAACTGTGGGTAATTGGCTGGGAATGCTTTGGGTTCCTTCAGGGGGAAGTTAAGCATGGCTGCTGTGGCTTCATGGTTCCTCACCTTTAATGTCATAGCAGATGGTGGATGAATCTGGATGTAGCCCCCCCCCCAACCCAGGGCAGACCTGAGTTAAATAGGGAGGGAGAGAGAGGGGAGGGGCTGGGGAAGAATGCTTAATTGGCTCCACCCTCTGGCCTTCAGGTACCTCATTAGTATGTGAATCTTTCTAGGGCCTGAGGCCTGTTCCTCATGACAGTTGGCCATAGACCTCTCTGTGGGAGTGGTTGTTGGAGGGCTGAAGCTAAACAAAAAGAACCAGGGCCTGGGAGCAGAGCTGAACTCCTGCCATCCAATAAGGTTATGGAGTTCCAAGCTTGTGCCCAAGCACCCAGCTGCTTCTCACAGCCCACAGCCCCACACTCAACTACAATTGCCAGACCTATTATCTGTTTTTTTAATGGATATTTTATTTTTTACCTTTCAATGTTATCTCCTCTCCCATTCCCCCCCCAAACCCCTTATCCCATCCCCCCTCCTCCTATTTCTATGAAGGTGTGCTCCCACCATCCTTCCATTCCCTCCTCCCTGCTCTCAAATTCTTCAACACTAGAAAATCCAAACTTTCAGGGACCAAGGACCTCCACTTCCACTGATGCCTGACAAGGCTACCCTCAACTACCTATACAGCTGGAACCAAAAGTCCCTCCCTTTGTATTCTCAGGCTGGAGGTTTTAGAATGGCTGCTCCAGCTGTTTTCTTAGGACCATTTGCTTGAAAAATTGTTTTCAAGCCTTTTACATTAAGGTAGTGTCTGACTTTGTCACTGAGGTGGGTTTCCTGCATGCAGCAAAATTCTGGGTCCTGTTTACATATCCAGTCCTATAGATGCATAATATCCTATGCTATACTCTATGTCTTTTTATTGGAGACTTGAGACCATTGATGTTAAGAGTTATTAAAGAGAGGAGATTGTTGCTTCCTGTTATTTTTGTTATTAGCAGTGACATTGTTTGTGTGGCTATCTTCTTTTGAATTTGTTGGAAGAGGATTACTTTCTTGCTCTTTCTAGGGTATACTTTCCCTCCTTGTATTGGAGCTTTCCCACTATTATCCTTTGTAGTGCTGGGTTTGTGGAAAGATATTGTGTAAATTTGGTTTTGTACTGGAATATCTTGGTTTCTCCATCTATGGTAATTGAGAGTTTTGCTGGATATAGTAGCCTGGACTGGCATTTGTGTTCTCTTAGGGTCTGTATGACATCTGTCCAGGATCTTCTAGCTTTTATAGTATCTGGTAAGAAGTCTGGTGTAATTGTGATAGGTCTGCCTTTATATGTTACTTGGCTTTTTCCCCTTAGCATTCTTTCTTTGTTTTGTGCATTTGGTGTTTTGATTATTATGTGACAGCAAGTATTTCTTTTCTGGTCTAGTCTATTTGGTATTCTGTAGGCTTCTTGTATATCTATGGGTATTCCATTCTTTAAGTTAAGGAAGTTTTTTTTCTATAATTTTGTTGAAGATATTTATTGGCCCTTTAAGTTGGGACTCTTCACTCTCATCTATAACTATTATCCTTAGGTTTGTTCTTCACATTGTGTCCTGGATTTCCTTGATGTTTTGTGTTAAGAACTTTTTGCATTTTGCGTTTTCTTTGACAGTTGTGTCAATATTTTCTATGGTATCTTCTACACCTGAGATTCTCTCTTCTATCTTTTGTATTCTGTTAGGGATGCTTGCATCTATGACTCCTGATTTCTTTCCTAGGTTTTCTATCTCCAGGGTAGTCTCCCTTTGTGATTTCTTTATTGTTTCTACTTCCTTTTTTATGTCCTAGATGGTTTTGTTCAATTCTTTCACCTGTTTGGTTGTGTTCTCTTGTAATTTTTAAGGGTTTTTTTGTGTTTCCTCTTTAAGGGCTTCTACCTGTTTACCTGTGTTCTCCTCAGTTTCTTTGAGAGTGTTATTTATGTCCTTCTTAAAGTCCTCTATCATTATCATCATCAGATTTGAAATCTGAATCTTGCTTTCCTGGTAACATGGGGAATTCAGGACTTTATAGTGTGGGAGAACTAGGTTCTGATGATGCTGAGTACCCTGAGTTGCTGATGCTTATGATCTTGAGCTTGCCTTTCACCATCTGGATCTCCTTAGTGCTACCTGCCCTGTCTCTGAATGGAGCTTGCCTTTCCTATTATCTTGGTTGTGTCAGAACTGTGTGGGGTGGGTGTTGCTGCTTGGGTTAGAGCTGAGGCCCAAAACCTGCTCAGTGCTAGGGGCCAGTCCAGAAAGAACCAGTGCTCCAGGACAGGAGTCACTTTCTGGGTCCCAGTGGGTCCCAGTTACTCCTTGTTTGGGGTGGGTGTTGCTGTCTCCTTACCTAAGATACTGCTCCAGGTTAGAGTTCCTGGGAGCCCAGCTTCCTCTGGGTTTTATGTGGTTGGGTGCAGGCAAGATCTGCTCAGTGCTAGGGCCCAGACTGGAAGCAACCAGTGGAGTAAAATCAAAATTATTTAGAGATACAGAAGTGGACATTGTCACTTTTTGCTGAACAATAAAAGCACAAGATTTTATATCAGATATTGTGCTACCCTATAGTCATTTTTAATGTAATCATGAATGTCCAAATAACCTCATAATCAAATGATTTTATTTATTCTTTCATTTAGTAGTTGATCACTGCTAGTTAACATAAGTAGTAAGTTACCAGAAAGTTTCTATTTAGTGGATTTGTCAGAGAGCTCAGTGACTCTAGCAAATAAAATTAACCATACAACATGTCAATAATAGACAAATTTCTACCCTATGAGAGGAATGTTATTTAATACTTCAGGAATCCATAATCAGTTTGTAGGGACCAACGTGCATTATTTTCTACTACTTTATGACTCATTTTGCTCTTGTATATCCATGGAAGGATAATTTGTGCTGTCCCACAGGAACTGGAGCACAGTGCCTGGGCTACATCATTCAGTACATATTTATTGAATTAATAAATGAGTGGCAAAATAAATTTATTCCTTATTTTAGTGAAGAGAATTTTTACAGTTTGGAAAACCATACGCGATTTGCCAACTTTGATAGATTCCACTTATCTTCAAATGTCTTTTCTCCTTTCATGGCATTCACAAGGGAAGGCTAATTGGTCGGCATCAAACTCTGACTTGACAAACATTTCTCTTCAAACACTAAGAGCTGTACCCCTTCACACACACACACACCCGCCGCCATTTTATCAGCTGCTCTTTAGTATCAGCATGTGTCTCCTCTTGTGGTTTTTTTCCTGCTTGTTTGATTTTGATCATTTCATTTTACATATCATAGGCTGTCAACAGCATTCTGGAGGGGAAAAAAAGTGTTCTGGTTGTTACAATAAATAATTCTAGAGAAAACTCTTACTGTGAGTATTTGAGACAGCCCTAAATTTCCTTCCATTCATGTGATCAGGGTTCCATTCACTTCTTCCAGTTCAACTGAGGAGACATGAGTGTCCATTTAGTATTTCATTTTAGATGAGTTCTAACAGTCCTGACTTTGGTGGGTAAGCACCCATGCTGTGCTGTTTTGTGGTTTGTTTATTTTGTTTCTTTTATTGGCAATACATCCTTTTTTCCCACAGAACATATTCTAATTACAATTTCCCTTCCTTCAACTCCTCCCAGTTCCTTCTTACTCACTTCCCATCCAGACCCAGACCCTTTCTGTCTCTGCTTAGAAAACAACCAGGCATCTAAGGAATAGCAATAAAATATAATTTAATAAGATAAATCAAAACAAAACACACTAAAATCAAAACAAACAAGCAAACAAACAAGAAAAAGAGCCAAAAAAGGACAAGCAGCATACTGATGTAGAGATACACATGCTTATATATACAGAATCTTGTAAGAACACAAAATCAGAAGCCATAATATATACACAAATGACCTGCAAGGTAAACAAACAAGGAAATGCCCTGACTTAACATAATGAGACAGAGATTCTCTAAAGATGCCATTGAGTTAGTTTTCTGTTGGTCATCTGCTGTGGGGAATGGCCAACCCTTATGAGTAGTTTGTTTCCACAGTGAGACTCCTTGGAGAAAATTAATTTTTCATTTGCATGTGGCTGTCAATTTGAGATAGGTTCTGGGTTGTGAATGGGACCTGTGCTCACTTCTCCTTTCAGCTCTAATGTGGGTGTCCTAGGACCCTAAAAGCCTACTTCAGTTTCTGTAAGTTCATATGTATGTCAGCCTTGTGTCTAGAAGGCCTTGATTACATGGTATCCTCCATCCCCTCTGAGTCTTTTATACACTCTTCCTGCCTCCTCTTTGCAGACTTCCATGAGCTCAAGGGGAAGGATTTGATAGAGCTATCTCATTTCTACCTGAGAGTTCCAAGGTTTCTCACTATCTGCATATTGTCAGGCTGTGGCTCTTTGTGTTTGGTCCTATCTAATGTGGGAGGAAGCTTCTCTGATGATGGCTGAGCAAGGCGCTGAACTATGAGTACAGCAGAATGTCAGTTGGAGTCAATTCATTGTTACATTTTGTTTTTATTTTTGGAACAGTGTCATTTGCTTTCCCCTTAGGTTCCTGGACTGTCCAGTCCCCTGTTCTTGATCACCCAAGCAGTCTTGAAAATGGGTTCCATCTCATGGAGTGGGCCTTATGACAAATTAGGTATTGGTTGGTTCTTTGCACAAGGATTGTCTCACTATAGCATCGGTGCAAATCAAAGGGTTTGCAGCTGGGATAGTATTTACCTTTCTTCTTTTCTAGCATGGAAAGCACATTTCTAGTGCCATGAACACTAGTCAGGAAGACTGACTAGGCTCTAGGTAGGCAACAGCTGGACTCTCTATGTTTCCATGAGTTATATAGGTGTTGTCTTCAGTAATAGGGCCTTACTATCAGTTTGTAGAGAGCCACCTAAAAGTTTGACAATAGTGTGGGTTGTTTGGGCATTCCCGTGAGACCCCTTCTGCTAACAACTTGATTAGGTGTAACCCATTGTGGGTAGCAGAAGCTTTGTTTGGTGATGAGAGATGTTCAGTTGAGGTTCTGTTTCCCTTGTTTGGTGATTTTATTTAGATTTCCTTCAAATATGTATGTGTTGTTGGAAGCTTCTACTGTGTTAGGTTTCCATATGACCTCTCAAATGGCCCTTAGTTTTAGCTGCACTTCTGGGTATACCCTTTCTTCCTGTTTGGTCCTCCTATCCTGGAAAAAGCTCAGCTGGGAGAGCTTTGGACTAAAGTGACCAGTGTTTGTATAGCCCAGCTTATCTATTTGGAATTAAACCCACTTTCCCCATGTTGTTGCAGGTAAAGAGGTAAGGAGATCAGTTTCACTAGCTATTTACACAACTGCAGTTTAAAACCATAGCGAGATGCTTTAAAGTAGAATGAAATGAAAAATGAAATCCTAATAAGGTTCACCAAGAACATGGATGCTAAGTCCTTTTATGACCTACTAATGGGCATGTAGAATGGTTCAACTTAATGATAAGATAGTTCAGGGTTTTCTTAAAGAGTTGAATACATATTTAACTTAAGTTCTAGCCATTCCACCCCTAAGCTCAAAATAAGGTAAAGGTGAAAATTAACTCATACAAAATTACTGAAAAGGAAGAAATCACCCTTAAGTCATTGAGGATGTAAGAAGAGGTAAGGTGCTAAGTGCAGGCATAGGATAGGTTTGTGAGTATAGAGTGAGTATGTGTTATCTTAATATGGTTGATATTTTTCACTGGTGTATTTCATATGTTCAAACACATTAATAAATCAAGCTATAACTCTATATCGCTAGCAAACTATACCTACGTTCAACTGTACACACAGACACCACAGACACCACAGATACACACACAAACATACACACCACACACACCACATATATATCACACACCACACACACACACCCCACAGACACCGCAGACACACACAAACATACACACCATGTACATACCACATATACATCACAGACACACCACACACAAATATACACACACACATACACACAAGCACCACACCACACACACACACACACACCAGCACATATAAAGTTTTAAAATATTTTACTTTCGTATACCTTATAGCCATGATTATTTATGATGATTGCTTGTCATATGGGAGGGAAACATTTTTATTAAAAACATATCACCAAGATGTTACTAGTACATACAACAATGTGCGCGAAAGCACAAAAGAAAAGAAAGTCTTAAATAAAGGGAAAAATTAAAAAAGACTCAATTTCATCAAGTGCTGGAATGCATTTCTAGAGAGAGGCCTGGGCTTGGAAAGAGATTCTCGGATGTTGCATAGAGCCTCTGGTAGGAAGCTACTACTATGAGGGACCAGAGAGGGTGACATTTTGCTATGGAACACTCACATAAAAGGACCTATCGTGACTGAACTCTGGCAGACCCAACAAGAAGCTGAAAGAATGTGATGCAGATATTTGTACCCAACTAATGGACAGAAGCTTCTGGCCCCTGTGGTTAAATTAGGAAAAGGGAGAAAGAAGCTGAGGAGGAGGGCAACCCTGTAGGAGGACCAGCAGTCTCAATTAATCCTGGATCCTCGAGATTTCTCTAACACTGGACTACCAAAAAGGCAGCATTCACCAGCTGATTTGAGGCCCCCAACACATATACAGCAGAGGAATGTTGCATCTAGGTTCAGTCAGAGATGATGCACCTAACCCTCAAGAGACTGGAGGCCCCAGGGAGTTTAGAGGTCAGGAGGGGTGAGGGGTGGGAGGTAGGGACATCCTTGTAGAGACAAGGGCATGAGGAGGAGGTATGGGATGTGGAACAGTCGAAGGGTGGATGAGGTAGGGAATAAAATATATAAAATATGGAGTGTAAAATAAATAAATAATTTTTAAAAATCAACCTGACTTTTAGCTTATATTTTCATCCTTTCCACTTAGAACTATTTACTCTGAAAATCAATGCCATAGGACTCAAATATTTCGTTAGGTGCTTTTTCCCACAAGAGCTATACTCTGTAGAGTTGGTGAAATGTTTACATTTTGAAAATGAACATTTTGAAAGCAAAATTAGCATTTTTTTGTCAGCGTTGAAATGGACTCATTTACCTGAAATTTGCCTTGAGAAAATGAAACTTTTAGTTATAATCGCTCCGGAGTGAAGCTGATAGGACCAGTCTGTTTGTATTACCTGTTGCCTAGATTGGAGAAAATACTCTGTTAGCAGTTGGACAACTGGGACTCGTTGACAACTCATATAGTTTCAGTGGATCTCAAATAATCCTCTGTCGATTAATTCAATCTGCTTCCCTAACTCTTCTTCCACTCTATAATTAAATATTCTATATTCTCAAGCACAAGGATTTATCCATTTCAGGCCATTTAATCCCACCCCCATAGATACGACAGGAAAAAAAATTCTACATAGGTGAACTAAATAACAAGGACAGGACTTCATTTATAAGCAATGCAAGTGTAATAACCATTACTATTGCTGTATTTATCTGATATGCTCTTAAATTTATTATGTTCGTCTTCCAGAGCTGGAGATCTAACTCAGGGCCATGTGCATTTTAGAAAACCTCTCTACCAGAGGGTAACACCCTTAGTTATTATCCATATTCTTAATGGCTTTTTTCCACGCGTTATTATGATAAACACGATTTCAATCCCAAATGTGCCCTGCAAGGTGTAAGTGGCTCGTTTCTCTTACACACAGGCCTCTATGGCATCCAAGTTATCAATTGATCTGGAATCTGAAGTAGTGTATTTTCTTTATCACGATCACCCCAACATGGCCATCCATAAATTTTCTGAGGCTTTGTAGCCGAGCTTAAATAAAGCTGTGATAATAAAATAATGAAGAAGAAATGTAGACTCGGCCTGTGGGGGAGGTGCGAGGAGAGGTTTAGAAAACTTACTGTTGGATCTTGTGTAAGTCCGAGGGCAGGTCTTCAGTTTCTTACACTGTGACTTACCTCCACCCCCAACCCCATCGCTGCCATGCGGATGGAATTTCACACACTTGTTCTAAAAATTTAATCAGTTAACAAAGGAAGCTACTTGGAACTAATTTGGTATTATGTATCAAGATCATTAAAAAAGTCTTCTCTTCAATGAAATAAACCCATCCAGGAACAGTCCCACCACAAAACAACTGTCAATGCAAGACAGAGGGCTCATCAGTGAAGAGCACCTGTTGTTCTTGCAGAGGACCGGGGTTCAGTTCCCAGCACTCACATGGGATGGCTCACAATCACCTGGAACCCGTTGCTCCAAGAGGATCTAATGCCCACATACCTGTGACACACACCCACACACACCCGCACAGATGCATACGTGTACAGAAAAATAATCAGAAAAGGTAAACAAAGCAGATCTCATTAAAGACTAGGAAACGCTTCTCTTTCGACAGAAAATATTGCATGCATACAATGCGACTCTGGCGCCAGTCATCCCTGCCACAGCTCATGCACATCTGCTTTTCTTCTTTGTGCAGACATCTGCTTTCTAGCCCAAGCTGTTCCTCTCCATCACAAATGCTGCCTTTTAGTTCACTGTCTCCATATCTGTATTTTCCCTCAGCCTGAATTCTCAACCGTTTTTAATTTATTTAATTTATTTCTTGTGAATCAGCTTAGCAACAACCCCTAAGGTAACTATAACTGGTAGATGACACAATGCAAAATGATGGATTTGGACCTAAATCAACCTATAAAATTGTCCTTCAAGCCTGCTCATATATATATATTTTTTACTCTCATGCTTACTAATTGCAGACTCTGTCACTCTGCAGACTCCTCTCATCTCATCGGCACACCCCTAATTTTCATCAGTCCACATTATCCTATGCAGAGAACTCATTCCAGGCTTTCTTAAAATCAAAGGTGTCTCTTTTGAGTTCACACATTTGCTTAATTTCTAACCATTTCCATTATTACATATTATTCTGCAACAAACCATCTTGGAAATGAATACATTAAAAGAATATCAGAGCTTTCCTGCAGGTTTGGTCAGTTACCTCAGTTTGTCTGGGTGGTTGTTTCTTATGGGAGCAGTTAGTTGACATTTAGCTCAGTTAGGCATACACACACACACACACACACACACACACACACACACGAACATACACACATGCATGTACACACACATATATGCATATATATATATGTGATTAGGCATCTATCTATGTATTTATGTATCTATCTATGTATCTATGTATCTATCTGTCTATCTATCTATGTATCTATCTATGTATCTATCTATGTATCTATGTATCTATCTATCTATCTATCTACCTATCATCTATCTATCTCTTTGGTTAGGCACAAACACACATGCATACATATATGGTTAGGCATATATATATATATATATATATATATATATATATATATATGTTAAGACAGATGGCTCATCAGTGAAGAGCACCTGTTGTTCTTGCAGAAGACCGGGGTTCTGTGTGTATATATATACATACATATATATATATGTATACACATATATATTATCTAGTACAGAGTCATGAAATCACATGGTGCCTGTCCTGTCTCATTCTCTTCAACAGGAGTGCATCTCCTGTTATGTGTGGAGATATGGTTCTTTGGACAGTTCACTTTGGAAAGCTGCTACCACAACTCTGAAGTCCTTTAGATGCTTGTGCAGTTGGTCTCCATTCCTTGAAGCCTCTGTTTTTTAAAACCTCCTAATAATTCTTTTAAATTTGCTTTCAAATAAAAACCAACGTGCTCCTACCTACTTTAACCTGATAACTTCCAAGGCCATCTGAATGTCCTTGTGGATGACTGAACCAAAGCCCCCTCTCAGAGTTCAATTCTAATTCTCTTTACTTCCTTATTAATCTGCTCATCTAAAACCTAATCTTAATGAGTAGTAAAACATAACACCGCGTTACACATAAAATACAAATTTTAACTCATCATTTTCTCTTTTTACTAACCTGTCCTTGTGACTATGCAACACTAATAATCCTAATTTGGATTCAGGAAGCTAGACCCTAAACTACTCCATATCCTTCTACTCTTCTGTCTGCTTCCATATGCATTCCTCCTTCCTTTTTTCTTTTCTTCCCCTTCTCCCTGCTCCTCCTTTTCCTGTCCTTATCTCCCTCCTGTTTCTCTTTCTCCTTTTTTCTTTTTGAAGCAGGGTCTTGCTATGTAACCCAGGATGTGACTGATGATTGCCTAGCATTAGCCAACCTCTTAAATGTTGTGATAACAGCCATGTGGCACCTCGCCTTGACACGGTTTCCTCTTTCTAACCTAGATTCCTACATCTGACATTTTGATCATTCTTCCAGTCTTATTTACTGCTGTGCTCTTCTGTCCACAACCACTGCCTGCCATGTAAAAGTACTTCCGATTGATTCAACGGTCTGTGCTTTTATTATATCCCAAATGAAGCTATTGGAAATGATGCAGTAGGAAGTCCCCTCTTACTTTTAACATGCTGCCCCTGATGTCTTACTCCTGTTTGTGTGTCCCATTCTGAGCTTATCATGAAAATGAAGCTTGCTTACAGAACAGTAAAACTGAAGTGAAAACTTACAGCTACCCTTTCAGCACGAATTTATTTCTTATTGTTTTCTATACCAACAATGATTGTAAGATGGGCCTTTTTCTGTTTTCTGACTTATTTCTGACCATTCTTTCCTGTAATCAAGAAACACTACTATATTTTCTGTGACTTTACTTTCTCCAGGGTTTATTGCTATTCCTCTTCACTCTTCTCATTTTCTTTGTGGGCTTCTTTCTTCTACCCATTCCTTAAGTGTTTACATTTTCTATGTTGACACCTTCATCTCTCTATTTCTTCTGCACCCTCATGAGGTTAATTCAATGATGTTTATAGTTTCAAAACCCACTTATAGCTTCCTTCTTAGCCAAAAATTCTGTCTTGAACTCAGTCTAGTCACTTCCTGGAAATATTACTTAGATTTCTTACAGGAAACTTGAGTTCCGTGTGTTCTAAAAATGTTCCAGTAATTTTCCCAAAATTTGCTTTTCAACTGAATTCTCTCTCTAAATAAATGGCATGAAAGTTTTAGCACTGACAGAATCTAGGGACAGGAGTTGCTTCTGATCAATTTCTATATTTAATTATTTCCAGAGACTCATCTTGAGAAAACAGGTTTTGTCTTAGCTCTGTTACCTGTATTTTTACTGGTATCAGTTGCAATGTCACCAACTGATAAAAGTTGGTGTTATCTTTATAAAAAGTATCTCCAAATAAACAGGCCTATATAAATACCATACGTGATCAGGACTCTTAAAATAACTCAAAAATCATGATTATACTTTAATTAGTATAATGTGGGGCAATAAATCACCCATGAACCATAGAACTATACTTTTTAATTTTGGGGGGTTTGGAATTCAGGGTACAGTGGCGTTTGCTTTAGTGTTTTCAAGTGGTTATCGAGTTTTCTGAGCCTCCATCTGATAGAGGGACCGAGGAGTCCTCTCATACATGTTTTATAAAAGTAAAAATCCCCATCATGAGAGCTCAGACCTCCTGATTTAGAGAACTGCCTAATTCCCTACTTTTTAAAACCATAACCCTATAGGTCAATATTGTAACATTTGAAATTTCTGTGTATCCAAACATGTAGCCTAGAGAAATTTTTAATGGAAATATTGTTTTTGAAATGCAGGTGATTCTCTTCCCTCTCTAAACTTTGGATAATATATCAAGAGCCACAAAACATCCTCTCCTCCAATAAAAGTTTCAGTGATATGCAGTTATAATGTTTCAGAAAAGAGACAAACCCATATATTGGTTCTTAAATAGTTGTATAGTCCCTTCAAGAATTTTATTCAATGTACTTTGAACATATTCATCTTCATACCCAAACTTCTGTCACAACTACCTGTTTCTCCTTCCTCTCCCTTTCCTTCTGATCAAGAGTTTTTTTCTCCCACTGAAAAACATAGTTTGTGTTACCTAACTTCCCTTGGAGTGGGGCATGCTTTGGCCCCTATAGTTAACCGACCAGGGGCCATATCATAAAGGAAGCTGACTGTCACTCTCCCAGAAGCTACCAAATGTCAACAGTTCCTCAGATAGTAATGGACTTTCTTGCCACCTCTTCTATGATAGAGGTTTGCCTGTCTTGAGCCTACTCAAGTCTTTAGCGTGCTGTTACAATCACTTTGAATAGCAAAGTGAAGTTTGTGGGCATTTTCTAATGTAATTCAAGATCAAAATTCTCCTGAGAAAAAATTCAAAAATTTCCTGAGACCAGAATTTCCTAGAAGGGATACAAGATCATTTTGGAAATTAATCTTAGATCACTATCACAGTCATAAAGGTCTGCTTCTTGTCTACAGCCTGATAATCTAACAATGTATTGGAAAAAAGATGAAAGTAGTACATCAATTGATTTGCTACAATGCTTGACTAATTAATGCTCTCCAATGCCATGCTACCTGGTTAGTATCCTCTGTCTGAAGATGCCTAGTATTAAAGCTTCAGGGAACAGGAGATGATCTAGAGAAAAGAGACAATATTCCATTTAGTTGCTTTATGATACAAAATAAAAAGTAAATTGTATCTTGTTAGGCAAACTATAATTTCCAAAGACATTTGCTTAGACCATCGTAACTTTTTGAGGGATGAGTTCAAATGCATTGGATGTGTGTGAGTCAGGGTACATAGCTAACCTTTTCATATAAAGCTGCCCCTTTCCACTTTTAAACAGGAGAGTAAGTTTGTAGCAGGCTCACAGGATGCCGAGGAGAGAGGAACAGTATCCACTGTTCCTGTAGAATTTTTAAAATGCCATGTTTGACATACACAGCTGAACTTGGTCATAGAGAGGCTCCGGGTAGCTTCTCCTCCATCTTGGAGCCTCTGAGCATGTTGGAGCTTCTCCTGACTAGAAAGCATTCTGATGAAAGATGGGTGAAAAGAGGGAGTAGAGCTAACACACTAGTGTGGTGTCTGCTTCATCTTCTCTTGAATAACGAAGGCATGCTTGCTGACTGTTTGCATCTTTCCCAATGTTTTAACCTGAGCTCCACTTCCTCTTTGATCAAGGTGCTTCATTTCTTGTTTCTTCATAATAGACCAGCCATGCTTACTGTATCCATACGTAACTGCTTCACCTAGATTTTGTTTGCAAAATTCATTTGTCAGTTTCATAATGCATTGTGCTTACATATACCCCATCACAACCCACATCCCCTACCAACCAATTTCCATTTTGGCTTCATGGTGTGTGTGTGTGTGTGTGTGTGTGTGTGTGTGTGTCTGTCCTGTCTTTCTGTATGTCATTGCCTATGTCTATTCATTCTCTTTCTCTCTCTCTCTCTCTCTCTCTCTCTCTCTCTCTCTCTCTCTCTGTGTGTGTGTGTGTGTGTGTGTGTGTTTGTGTGTGTATCTGTATGTCTATTTCTGCCTCTGTTTCTGCCTCTGTTTCTGTCTCTCTCTCTCTCTCTCTCTCTCTCTCTCTCTCTCTCTCTCTCTCTCTCTCTGTATGCCTACTATGCATGTGTGTTTATACAGCTCTTGGGACAGTAGCCATCACTCTGGTATACTCATGGTGTCCACAGCCATTCCATACAGAAGACAGAATTTTACCCAAACTTTTCCTATGCTCCTCTTGAAATCTTTTGTCTCTGTATATGTGATGTTTCCTAGAACTTGGGAGTATTCTAAATGTCATGTTTAGGGATAAGAGCTCAACAGTCACCTTCCCCACCCATTTGATCAATTATAAAATTCTGCATTAACCATCACCCTTTGTCAAAAGAAATATTTTTTTTCAAGAATGAAAGCAACATTGGTCAGTAGGCATAAACATTACTACTTAAAAGTCAGTTTGATCATGTGAGCATTTAGCAAGCTCTGTAACCTCACCCCATCCCAGTGTCAGTGACCTGTACAGCATGAGCTTTTTGCCATGTTTACAGGACAGGGCACATTTTATATCCCATGCTGCTTTCCTTCTATCAGAAGGCAGTTCTTTACCTCAAAATAGTCATGCTACATGCATGTATCATGAGGCATGAAGCTGGTGTTATGCCAGAATGAATCTATGACATGGTAGAAATTTTGATGGCTTTTTTCTCCCCGCACTTTATGAAAGCTAGCCATCAGGAAGGATGTTTCAATCTCAGATCCAAGTTGATCTCTCTGGATTCTGTATCTAAAGTCTGTGGCAATTTCTTCAATGCAGCCTTATTACTTAGGTTTGGCAAGCAAACCAGAACAATGTCAATAGCCTCTATTGTCTTTCCAGTCTCTGAGATTTCCTGGCCAGCAGCTCATTGAGAGCTAGCTCACACCTGGGACTAGAATATTTATAAGAATCTGTATCCACTCATCACCCTCTACTCCTAGATATTGTGACTACAGAAAAATACAACACACACACACACACACACACACACACACACACACAAATCAAGCAAACAAGTAACATGATTTAAAATTGGGCTATGAATCAGGATAAAGTTCATAGAAGAAAAAATTCAAATGATTAATAAATCTTTTTTTTTTAAAGTTGTCAGCCTCATTAGACCTAAAGGGAATACAATATATTTTTTTAAAGAGATACCATTTCACTTCTAGCTAGAATAGCTATAAAAAAAAAATCAAATGACTATATGTTCTGGTGAGGGTCTTGGGAAAGGAAAATCCACATTTACTGTTGACCTGGTATATCTGCTATGGAAGCCAGAGTAAAAATTTCTCACACCGGCACATACACACAAAGGAGAATACTCCTGAGAGTAGAGCTCCTGCTTATCGATGGTTTATTTGCAATAGTTAATGCAGCATTTTTATTTGATGTCTTGCTGGTTATAGAAGGCTATTCTGGGCCTTCAGCATCTTCCATAATTTTCTCTGCTTTATAGGATTCTGTGCCACCTAAAATTAAGTCTTGCACACACTAGATTTACTGATGGAGGAAAGAGACCTGGAAGGCAACAGAGCTCTTGTGCTTGGACATGTCTTGTTTTCTAGTATTTGTCCATTGCAATGACATTTATGTTGAGATTATATCTAAATGTAACTATGTGTTTCAAAATAATTGTTCTTTTATTTCTCAGGTTCTTGCTATTTGCATTTTAAAATTACAGCATAGATAATTCTTAAATATGCTTTCTACTTTAGAAGAAGGCTGAATTGTGTAGTAAGATAATGTGATTCTTTTCACAAAGAACTAGAAGACCAAATATGTTCTTCTAAGAAACCCTCTTGAAATCATTTTCTAATTCATTTGAGTTATACAGTGAGTTTTGAAAGAGAGGTGAATATGCTATTTGTAATTCATTCTTTTGAGTTAAAAATCCCAGATCAATAAGTTGTATCTTATTAAAATTCATAGTCTATTAGAAAAATCTCTCCTGAATTGTGTGGATCTGTTTCTTGTATCCCTTTACAAACAATAGTTTCTAGAGTTGCCTTTTGTAAATATATTTACTTAGATGTGAAACCATATTCATATTTACAAAGTTGAGTGCCCAGACCTTAACATAATTGAAGGTGAAAAATGCCATTTGGGAGAGAGTAAATGGTTTTTAAAGCTCTCTTGTTTAAACATGGCTAATATTTTAAACTAAGCAGATATAAAACAAGTATTAGCTTATTAATTCATAATACTTGGGAAAATAGCAATAGACACAATTCAAATATAGAGATACATCAGACTATAGTGTTAAATGGCCTGACATTTATTAGAATTATGTCCAATATATTTTCCGTCAATATGACTTTTATTTATACCCCTCTAGAAAATAAATGTCCACCATTGACAGCTATGGTTGTTTCCCTGCCTTCTTTCTCCTTGTTTGTTCCGTCATGATCAGAAGATTGGTAGGATATGCAAACATTTCCTTAAAATAAAGTCATACGTGGATATGGGTGTTATGGTTTTTAGGAGAAGTATCATACCATGGGCTCTTGTATTTGAGCATTTGTTCCCTAGTTGGCGGCACTCTTTGGGAAGGCTATATAATCTTTGGGAGGTGGAATCTTGCTGTAGGAAGTAAGTCTCTCTGGGTAGGCTTCAATGATTTATACATCTTTCCCTATTTACAGTTTTTTCTTTTTCTAGTTCCTGTGTATAAATGGATACATGATCAGCCAGCTTCTTGTTCCTATTACCTACAGCCTCCCTTACCGTTGTGAACATCCCTTCTGGATCTGCAAGCCAATATAAATCCTTTCCTCTCTATGTTGCTTTTGACCATGGTGTTTACTATAGTAAAGAGGACCAGAAGAAATGGTTGTGACTGTATTATGGTAATAGCTACAATTTGGAAAATCACTGTTGACTATTACTGTATTATTCTGTGTACCCCAACTCTTGACTATCATTTCGGTCATCAAAGAGGCACAGCTACTTTGCATTGAAAGTGTTCTAGATTGAGGAGAACTGGTATGGCAGTATAGTGAGACTTCAGTTGAAGAGATGAAAACCAACATCTTTAGTATACTGGGAGATTAAAGCTAAGGTAAGTTATGAATAGTTGAAGGACAACAAAGTAAAACTATTCCTATGAATGTGTAGAATGTTAGAATTCTTTTCCTTTTATTATAACCATCTCCCATTGACTTATGGCTTCTCTTGGTCATTGTCACATTGAGGATATTGAAAGGCAAGCTATATACACATTTGCAAAAAAACAAATCAGAAAGGACAATGTGCAGGCATTCCTCAACAAGTCTTTAGTGGCAGAGGAATAATACAATACAGAATGGAAATGTACGTTAGTTACCTGGAGGAAAAAGGAAGCAATTAGCGGAAAATTTAAGTTGTAGAGATATGTGTCCAGAATCATTGGCATCGCCATCAACAGCAGTGATGCTGCTGCTGCAAATGTGCAGAACATTCTGGTTCTGAAACCATTTTTGTAATAGTATTTTCTTTGTTTATCAAAAAGTTACTGTAGAATATTGTTGAGATTTTCTTGTTTCAAAAGAAACAAGTCTAATAATAAAATAGAAACATTTTCATTAAATCAGGTAGAAAGTTTTGATTGATCAAAGACTGTATCATGATGATAAACATTAAAGTGGTAGCATGGTCAGTATAACTTCCTGGGACATTTCCAACTCCTCTTTCTTTCTCCCCCCGCCCCCCACTTCATTTTTGTATCCTCTTTTCCAGTCTTCTCTCTTTCATTGAATCTTGCTATGTCATTTATTTGGTCTCAAACTACCAACCTTACAAGATCTCCTCCTACCTAAACCTCCCCAATAGCTAGAATGATAGGTATGCACCATCACATCTTGTTTAGTTTTCTTCATATTTCTTTTTCATACAGTCTTGTGTGCAAAAATATGTATATGCATATACAATAGAGTTTTACTACTGTGACCAGACACGATGACCAATTATAAAAGACAACATTTAATTGGGGCTGGCTTACAGGTTCAGAGGTTCAGTCCAGTATCACCAAGGCAGGAACATGGCAGCATCTAGGAAGGCATGGTGCAGGAGGAGCTGAGAGTTCTACATCTTCATCAAAAGGTTGCTAGCGTAAGACCATCATCCCAACTGCCTAGAAATGCTAGCTTCTAGGCAGTTGGGATGATTGTCTTACAGCCTACACTTGCAGTGGCACACCTACTCCAACAAGGCCACACCTTCTCACAGTGCCTCTCCCTAGGCTGAGCATATACAACCCATCATGCAATATGTTGCATTGTTATATTTTTTAAAATCTAATTCTCTGAATAAATGCATGGGATAGAAATTCTACTGGTGCACATTGTATACATATAGGAATAGAGATAACACTAGATTAAATTATTTCCTCCAGGATTTGGTGAGACATAAATAGACAGTGAATTCAGACTTTCGAATCAACGGGAAATGATGCTTAGTCTCCTCCCCACTGGCTCACTCATGATCTTTAGGCAGTTCAGAGTTGCTGCTCATGAATGAGAATATTGAGGAAATCTCTGCCTTCATTTGTGCAAAGGGAAACACACCTTGCTTGCATTATATTAATCATATTTACAGGCACTAAATGTTCATAATATTTACAACCGGGGATACGTTTAAGTGGAATGTCATATGCTCTGGAAATGCAATGCAGTTTTGTTGCTTGATTTTAAATTCATCATAGAAGTCATTTTTCTTCTGAGAATATCTGAGTACATTAGCACAGAAGATGATGAGATTGGTGAACTGATTCTAGGCATATTTTTATGTAGAATGGTTAACTGTATTAAATATGTATTTGTGAGATATAATTGCATTTTGCGGTGTTTATGAAGATATGGAAGGCCAAGTATGCTTCTGTTCCTAAGCAGTGGACTTTTCCTTCTTTACAAGCTATCAGTCACTTGATAAAGAAAAGCAGGAAAAAGAAGACTTTTATATAATAGAAATGTTTCTCAAAATCTAAATACTGTCCTGAAAATGAAAACAGAATTTACTGCTATTTGGGTCAGACCTTTTGTTGCAAGAGAGATGGCTGTTCTCATATGACTGATGAAAAGGGAAACTTACAGGCTGTGGTTGTGTTATGCTTTGACTACATAATCAAAATCAAAGTCATGATTGCAAGTGTCCCAAATATTAAAGAACAGACTCTTATCCTTTAAATATTAACATTAAACAACATTATGGGCTTTAGGTAGCTGTTGAACTAATTTGAAAAAAATCTGCAAATGTGCCAAGAGTTCATGTATGTTTGATGATTAAGGAGAAAAGTAGAAGAAAAATAGAGAAAAGAAACCAAAGGCGCAAGAAAGAGGCTGAATCAATTGCAGTACTTGAGCAGATGTTAAAATTAAATGGAGCGGAAGAGCCTGGATTTAATTTATTCAAGGAATTAGAAGTAACTACTCATTATATGTCATAATGTGCCATGAAAATGTTCATATTGAAAAGCTCCTCATGAGTTAAGAATGCAGAAGATTGTGTGTGGGACCTACCATATGTGCATAGGAGAAGCCCAGAAGTAAACGGGAAGAGATGGATCAGTATCAGAAAGGGCCCTGCTAAAGCACAGCTCCCATAGTATGTAGGAAGTTCTTGATGAGTAGTGAGTATAGAGTCACTCCTATGCTATGAGGAGTATCCTATGAGGTAGAGTCTCCCTATGCTAACAAACAGTACTCATCTTGCGGAAATACAAAACCAGTACTTCATTGGTTTAACAAGGCTATCACCATGACTCTGGGAAGAAGGCTACCATTCAGGTTGTTTCCAAATGTGGAACCTATTACAGCAAAAAACCCCAAAGAACTTAAGGAATGATCTAGGGCACAGTGAAGAGCAGGATATATCTAGATAGATAGATAGATAGATAGATAGATAGATAGATAGATAGAGATAGATATGATATGATACAGATAGATATAGATTATAGATATATATACAGATACAGGTACAGATTCAGGTATAAACACACACACACATATATCATTGCATATGTATATACATTGTACATATATACATGTATAATGAAGGATAAAAAGCAGTGTTTAGAAATGCTGTATATTCTCTCTCCTCTTTTACAATGTTCTCTGAGCTTGGAGGACTGATGCAGACATTCATCTGTGGCTAAACACCCCAGGTCACCAACTCTAGGCACTTAGAACAGTTATGCCTCTCTGCACTGTTAGTACCCACTGCAGTGAGAAGCTTTTCTGACCAAGGTTGAAAGCAGTATAAATCTATTTAGAAAGCAATTTGACAACATAATCATTTAGGAAAACAACATTAATATGTTCTCCCCTAGATGCTATGTCTTTTACTATCCATGGGTTGTGATCATATCTATGGGTATAAGATATACATTTCCTCTGGAAGATCAGGCCTCAAATTCAATCAAGAGAAAAGCTGGTTACCCTACAGATGGTCTTGCCACTCTTGCGTCAGTGGCAAGACTTAAGGTTGGTACCGTAGTGCAGGGTCCAGCTCTGGATAAGGCTAGTGACGGTCTTTCTTCCTAGCAGCCTATAAATAACCTTATAGCATGACAAAATCGAGCCATTAGGAAGAATTTTCTGGTCAGTCCCTATGAGTTATCACATAGAGAGGCTTCAGTGATCCCCTAATCAACACAGGCTACTGCCATTACACTCTACTGCCGAACATGACTAGTTGGTAAGGTATTATTGCTGCAGCCTTTCCTAATGCAGCTGGAAAGCAACTCTGTCTCAGAATCAAGGGCAAGTTTGTACATAATGCTTGGTTCTTATTCCCAACTTAATTTACAGAAACAATTTTCAGAATATATAGTCAAGAACTTGAATTCACAAATAGAGTTCCAAGTGAGTCTTACACACATTGGCAGTCATCTCATTGGTGAATCTTTAGATGGAATAAGTCTTTACAAATATCAAATTCTAAATGTAATCTCTAATATGTTTCTCCAAAGAATACAGAATAAAGGAAAATTAAGAAAAGAATATCTTTTCTTTTGCAGTTTTTAAATAGAGGAGCTTTTTCTTAAGGCTATCTTGAAATGGATTCACTGCTACTTAGTCATGGAAGGACTCAGACAGGAAGGCCTGGGAAGTCAGGTGACATTACTGTCAGCACTGAGGTTACAAGGGTGGTTGCTTTGTTCATACCAAGAGGTCTCAGAACTATTTGCTGGAACCTCTGCCGAGCTTATTCCCATCAAAGTACTCTGACCCCTTTCGTTTTAAAAATATGAGTGAAGTTTGGCAACATTCTTACATTACTGGAGACCATTAATTTCTGCTAAGCAAGAAAGAATGCATAATGCATCCAACAGAAGGCACCAACTGAAGAGAAGCCCAAGGATTTGCTGGAGAAGGCAGACAGGAACAGCTCTTCTGGATGGTGTCTATAATAACTGAAAATAGTAAAACCAAAAGTAAACAACAGGGCATATGGATGATGTTGAGTGAAGCAAAACAAGTTCCTGATAAGGGCTCAGCCCATTCTTGGTGAAAACCTCAGAAAGTATAATTGAAGGAGAATTACAAGACCTTGTCTTTTCCTTTTCATCCAAAATTGATGGGTGGAAAGAAAAACTAATAAAACTGTCACATAATGCTGTAAAGGGAGAATCAAGATGAGGTCAAGGAAAAAAAGGGGGAAAAATGTCTTTAATTTTAGATGAATGCATACTAGTGAGTAATGTTTCTGGTTTGGGGTATCTTGTGAAGTAAAACTACTCAGTTTAACAGACTACCAAAATAACTTAAAATGTTTTATCCATGAAGGTGAAATGTTATGGCTAAGTTCAGCTGAGATTTAACTAATATAACATGGCACCAAAAGAAAGTAAATTGATTAAATATCCTAAATCTAATCAAAGCAGAAGAAACAGTTTTCTGGAACACAGTTAGATTCTTCCTACTGTGAAGTACAAAGCTGGAATGTGTCTGAGCCATAAAGAGAAACCAGCAATTTAACAAATCTTGCAAATTATTACCACAAAACTGCATTCTTTAAAATGCATTTTCTCTGATATAATTATTATTAATATTTTACAGTTTATTTAAGCATTGCTTATTACTAAATTGAGATTTAATAGTATATATGTGCTTTGAAACTGTAGGTCTCATTAATATTATATAACAGTACCTTATTGTGTGATTATACTATCTTACAAATTATATTTTAATTGTTGCACAACATCCCAGAAGATTGAGAAATGTAGTTCATTAATCATTTCTTACTAAATATTTATATTATTTGTACTTTTCTGCTATAAAAGTCATGGTAAAAGATACTTTATTATAAATGAATTCTGGAAAAGTAACTAACTATATGATGCAACATAGTAGCCTGATTTTAGTTTCTAGAAAGGATTTACAGACCTATTTTAAGAACTGCTTCACTATTCTCACCAACAAGTTGTGAGCATATTCACCACAGTGTACATTTCCTCTACCAAATACAGTAACAACAATACTCTTATATTCTACTAACTTTGACTGCAGAATAAGGCATTGTTCTAGCTGTCAGTAGACAAGCTTTGATTTAGGTTGATCTAGTCATTCTCAGTGGTACTCACTATTTTCTTTAATGTTCATATATACCATGTACACATGTAGAAAAGTAGTCATTTTGTCCTTTAGCCATAACATACTTGGTTTCTTTTCCTTCACTGTTCCTATGTCCTTATGACATAGTACATTCAGTCATACTTTGTTTGTTAGCCATTTGGTTTGCACTGTTCATTGTATCTCTAAAGTTTAACCAAGTAACATTAATTGTTGCATTTATCTTTGACTTTCCAATCTCTGTTTGTGTGAGTTGGGTGAGACATAAGACTGATGCATGCAATTTAGCAAAAGACTTGGGTTGAGACCAACCTGTTCCTTAAAGCTGAAGAAAATGCCAAGAGCAAATGGACTCCTATTTTCTTACCTTCCACTTGTATCACAGATGAAGGACCTCAGAAAACAACCTGCCCTGGGTGTTAACACTCTAAAAGCATCAAGCCATGCTTGGTACCAAAAGGTGCCCACTACCTAGGAAGACACTGGAAAAGGGAGCATAGCTGTTTCTGCACAGCTCCCCCTTGTATCAATATATTACATCCTAACACATCCTAGTTATTCTGTGGACCCTATATAGGAAAAATACATAGAAGAGAATAGATCCAAGATTGCTTGCAGAACTAGCCCAGATGGTTGTTTTTATTGAGCAAGTTATATTTAAGAATATTCATGTATTTACATGTATATACATTGCATATAAAATTAATTTTAAAAAGAGGCTAAAAATTGAAAGCTAAGACGGTATTGGGGAAGGTGTGGAGGGAGGAAAGGCAAAGGAGAAATGATTGAATTACATTAGAATCCTCAGTATAAAAGAAACAATGAAACACTAAAATAAAAATGGTCACATAACAGTGTAGATGTAGACAGTGTGCTGAGACCCACATATGCTGAAAGCTAAGGTGGTAGGTAAGAGAAAGACCACAACTTCAGAGTCACAGAGTCTTACTTCAAAGGCACTACATTTTATGGGTTAATTTTCATGGTGTCAATGGCAAGTGGCAATGGCTAGTAGAATGTTGTGCTGGCTACTTTTATGTATTACTACTTGGTACCACAATTCTCCCCTGGAAAATACTTGTAAATTAAAACAGATATTAAAAAAAAAAAGAAAGAAAGTCGGGAGATTAAACACCAAGTTGTTTTTGTGAAGAAACCTACCAGAGGCTTATTAAAGAGGAACTAGAGACCTTGGAAGGGTATAAAATTAGTGACTTGGGTAATTAGATGATAATGGAATTGATAACAATTGGCCTCAAGCAATTTAAGATTACTATGTCTCTTAAAAGACTTGTAGCTACTATTCTTTATTAATGGTGATTTCACTTCTCATCTGTTCTTTCTCAACTTTTAGAGAAATTTATGCTAAAAGTACATAGAGATTGTTATAATATTCCCCTTTACTTCCAAAGACTGTATGTTTCCAAGAGCAATCAATTGCATTTTATGTATTTACTATCATTATTATTATTACTGTATTAATTTTGAAAGGAATGTTTTGCTTAGGTTCCCAGGTTTGCTGTGTATGACAGAGTAGCTAGCATGATCATCTAAACAATGCTAAGATATGGCTGATATTATGGACAGGAATACAATTTCATATTTCACTTTAGAATTGGATGGGGTTATTAGATTTGCTTATTTATCAAAAACATTTATTAACCAATAGTTATTATATGTCAGATACTGTACTCAGCAGAAAATGTTTGACAGACTCCATAACCCAGGACTTACAAGCTCCAGCATATACAGCTACTGAAGAAGCAATTGCATGCATTATGGATCTATTCATTTGCCAAGACTTTCACCTCATTTAACGGAGAAATGGGATACAAATACCTCCCAGTTAAGAAAATTAGAAGTCGGGGCAATGGTGAAGGGAAACAGACAAAAAAACAAGGGATGAGGCAGAAATGTGGAGAAACCCTGATTAAATGGCAAGGGGGAGTGTTGAGAAGTGATGGTAGAGTAGGTGCAGGAGGCTGATCATCTGAGATCCTATAGACAGACCTCTTATAGAACCTAAACACCATTCTAAACAAGAGGATGGCCCTGGAGTTGGCTTGGAGGATGGCTTGAAGTTGGGTGATCATGTGGTCAGATTTGTATCTCCAGGAACAGAAAGAAGCAAAACGGGTGGCAAAGAGTAACAATGGAATGGGGAGGACTACTTGAAAATATTCACACACACAGAGACCACACATACACAGAGAGAGACAGACAGACCGAGAGAGAGAGAGAGAGAGAGAGACAGAGAGAGAGAGACAGAGAGACAGAGAGACAGAGACAGAGAGACAGAGACAGACAAACACACACACAGAGAGAGAGAGAGAGAGAGAGAGAGACAGAGACAGAGACAGAGACAGAGAGAGAGAGAGAGAGAGAGAGAGAGAGAGAGAGAGAGAGAGAGAGTTAACTTAGGTCAGGATGAGAAAGGAACAAAGGACAGAAGTGGGGATATATCTTTAAGGGATATAGATGCCCTGAAGAATTGTATGAAGTAGAAGAGGCACTGGAGGATCACCATTTCAATATTGGGTTAATTGGTCTAGGGGTACATTTAGGGTAGAAATGAGAGTGTCCATATCCTCTGGCTCTTAATCTTTTCACTGCTCTTCCACAATGCTCATTGGGCCTTAGGTGGAAGAGTTGTAGATGAGTCAATTGGGACTAGGCCCTCACCCTGTAATCACTTGTTATCTGCATTTTGACAAGCTGTGGTTTTCTTACTGTTTCTAGCTGCTGAGGAATTTTCTTTGATGAAAGGTAAGAGCTACACTTATCTGTAGATAGAAGGATAAATATTTAAAACGTTGTTAGGAATTGTGCTTCTAGATTGACAGGGACACTTCACCCATGATATTATAACAATATGGCTGCATAAATAAGAGCTGAAGAAGTACAGCACGAGGAACCATGTTAATATGGAGGAGGAAATCTCAAGGCACAAAACATAAAGAATGTTGTGAGCTGGAGAAATAATCTTATGTAGAGATGAGCTGCCTATTTGTCTAACCAACAGTAAGTGATAAGCCAGGAAATCATATGTATATAAGTAACACTAGATGGCCAGGTTGTATTTATATATTTAGAGGGGTGTGTGTGTGTGTGTGTGTGTGTATGACAATAACAAAGAAAAAAGGCCATAATTTTGAGAGGGAGCAAAGAACAGGAGAACATAGGAAAGATTGTAGGGGTAAAATGGAAGGTCGGAAATGATGTAATTATATTCTAATTTAAAACTTTTAGTAAAATTTTCTTAAAACAAAAACAAAATATAAGAAAAGAAGTAGTGTAGATTAAGGATGAACTCATTTGAATTGCCTCTAACCAATCAGAATGGAAAGGCAACTGGATGGTAGAAATATAAATGTGTAGCTGAGATTGAGATGTATCCAGTTAGGCAGGTTGATAAAGAGGACAGAGTGTGAACTGAGAAGAGCCAGGAATGCAGGTGGGGAGAGTCAGGAATAATAGAACGCTAAAAATGAAGGATGGGTATTGAGACAGAGGACCAAATGCTTCGACATGTCTATTTAAATGACAAACCTGTAAAAATGGACAGATTTCTGGTGAGGTTGACAACCTAGAAGTCACCTGTGCTCCTCTAGTAACATTTTTATGGCTTTATAGGAACTGAAGCCAGACCAGAGTGGGCTCTTGTCAGTGGAGGTCAGTGAGGAGGCAGAGCAAACTGAAGGGGAATCTGACCTCTGGGAAAGAGCTGACCAGGGGGATCAGTAAGTCTGAATAGGGGGTTAGAAGATGCTTTAAATTCTGTTTTATTCCTTTTTTTGTTTTGTTTTGTTTTTCCTAAATTGCAAGTAGCTTAAACATATGCAAGGGCTGATAAGGAATACAGAGCAAGCTGCTGTTATCTTAGTCTTCCTTAAAGTCTCAGAACTGTTGACTCATAAGCTGGGATTGATTAACTTTTAACCCGAGGAGTCTGATTATTTTATCTCTTTAGTTTTTACTAAATTATAAACTTGGATTAGAATGAAGAAAAATATCATTGTATAGCACCAAGTTCATGCGTCAGTTAGTAAAGTTACTATGAAGTTATAAGGTGTGTGTGTGTGTATGTGTGTGTGTGTGTGTGTGTGTGTGTGTGTGTGTGTGTATGTGTGTGTGTGTTAGTTTATCCAAGAGAGTAAAGACTAAAACCATAAGTGTTTTATGAGTTATGTCTTTGCAAGGTGCTATGGCCCAAGCTGGTAATATGCATGGGTGCCTTGATTACAGACAGGTCCAAGATCCCTATTCATCAATTCTCACCAGTGCCCTTCCTGAACTGCATACCACAGATTATCAGGCCTGACAGCAGCTTTCAATAACCATAATACATGGATTCTATTTGTTGACTGGATATTTATGTAACTCTGGGAGGTGGCAAACAGAGACTTGTAAAGCACAATTCCAACTTGTTTTGCTCCCTGGTTGGAATACTTGTGGTCTAATCCTCATAACAATAGTGTTAGAAGATTCTCTTGATATGTTTGTCCAAACTATCATCTTAATGAGTTGCCATTTGTAGGACATTGACTGCACTGATGATGTAATAGTATACTCTTCGGTATGACCTTTTACCTTTTCTTCTATGGTGCTGAGCCTACTCTTTCCCACCTTAAGTCAAAGCTTGTTTGACCAAAATAATCAGTGGTGTTGATAGTATTGCAATGACATATCTTGGTCACACAGGTTTTAAGTGCTTTGCTTGATTGCTTATGACACCACCCACAAGCTAACTGGGTCTTCAGTCACCAAAGCCTTGTGAGCCCGCCTAACACATCTGATCCTATTTATGTTGTAACCAGATCAGTGGCTTAGCCAATATTTTCTCATTTGGAATTATAAAGTAAATAAGTGGTTATTTTAATTGTTAGTGACTAAATTTTAGTATGATCTGTTGCCCGGTGCTATTAATTTTTATGCCTCTCTGTTCCATTCCTGTGTCCTAATATCTCTATCTTACTAAAAAGATATTGTTGCTGATTGTAGCCATTAGTTATTAATGGCTCTTATTATGTTGTTAATGTGCTCTTATTATGTTGTTTTGGACACTTCACAACACAATGTAATCACAGGCAATTTCAACACTGCTATTTTTATTTTTACCACAGATATTTTTAAAAGCTCAAATTTCATTGGCATCTGAAAAATTATGACTCAAGCAACCACAGTCATTTGAAATGATATTATTTATCACACTAGTTGTTTGCATTCAATATGTTTCTGGGCACAATATTGCTTTTATTATAAACTACAAAGTATGGCAATGAAAACAGCATATTTTTCCTCATCTTATTTTATGCTATAATCAGTGTGTTTAAATCACAGAGAGAATAGAATATCAATCTGTTTAGCATGCCTCTACTTAATTCGCTAACAACATAAAATATATGTACACTTGGCATTTGAAATGAAAAATAATGAGGCACTTAGAGAAATTAGATTAGTACATTATAATATAATAAGAATTTAATGATACAAGTAGGATATACTCCTCATACATTCTGGTATATGGGAAGCTACACGATTACCAGCAATATGAATTTTTTCCTTTGGGTTTCCACAGCCTATTCATGTGATTTATAATCAGATGTAATAATGTTGTTCTACTGGAATCAAATCTAATATGGCATTATATACAATTTTTATTAATTTTATTCTATTGGATAATTGGAGACATCCTATGTTTTTTTCAAGTGACAGAGTAGAGACCTCAGCTCATTTTACACTTTTTAATTTCATGCTTGTCTTCAACTAAATCTCTTTCATAAATTTCAATTCAACAAAGCACAGATGCACTAAGTTAAAAGTTAATGAATTGACCAGAATTAATCTAGAAGTCAAAGAAACTAGGTTTTTTTTTAAACTTAAACATTTTTTCCAATTGATGTAAATTTAGCTGAAGAAGGTCATATCTGAGTGTCTTATATTACTAATGAAACTGAATTAATGTGGCTTTTCTGCTAATGTGTCAAAGACAAGTGGAAACAGACAGCCAATGTTATAGTCTTGTCTATAGAGGATTTCAGGATCTGCTGGCAGATAGTCTTCAGTTCCTACCTGGCAAGTGTCAAAACCCAATAAATAAGTGACTGTTGGTTGGTATATGGATTAACAGTTCCTAGCATGACAATGACACATATGTATTTCAATAAATTGTTTTTTCTATGCCATGTGACTTATTCGTTTGCAAAGGTCAAGATAGAAGGAGGGAGGAAGAAGGGAGGGAGAAAGAGGGGAGGGAGAGAGAAAGAGCTCCTGTAGTGACTGACAACACCCCATAATTTATCAAGATGTAAGATTAACAGAACCTTATTTTCTAATTTCCAATGTGGATTCTCCAATGTCTCTTCTTAGTGGAACTATCTACCAAATATGTAATCACCCAAACCTTGTAGATAACTTTTTAAAGGCAAGATAAGTTTTGTTCTTCTGAGAGGGTTTTTCTTTTTATCTTTTTAAAAACTGGGGTTACTGAGCCCAGTTGACAGCAGTTCAAAGACCCCTTATTTAACATGAATTAGGAAATGTAACGTAGAGAGGAGACTTACAAAGGTGTCCTTTGAATAAAAATAACCTGACATATGTTAGTGGGGAGAATATGAGTTTTTACCTTCTTACTTAAGAAATGAGGAGAGGAAACCCAAGATGTAAGTAGAGATCCAGGCTTTGGAAGGAGTTTTATTCTGGAATGTCTTTCAGATACAAGTTAGAAGTCTCAGAATATCAATCCTATCTAGTAGCAGAACACAAATGGTATTAAGGCCTCAGATCTCACACAAGGTACCCAAGGTGCCCAAGACAATGCAAGGAGCTTTTCAGTTTAGGTAGACAGGAGGAAGACATGAGGAAAAGTAAGTGAAATAAGAACTGAAGGGAAAATATAGGTCAATATGTCCTAAGCAGTGTGATTCAGAACCAATGACTAAAGACTTACTCACAGGCCAGACTCCTCCCTAGCAATGAAGACAGTGCTATTGTCCTTCCTGAAAGCAAGCCAAGCTCAGGTTTAAACAGACAAAGCCTCAGAATTGAATTCTCATGAATTAGTCATGTTGCTTTCTTATGCAGTAGCCCAAAAGGGTTGCAAAAGGGTTGCTTTCTTGTGTAGCATCCCAAAATAGTATCCCAGGGCTTGGGAGGCTTGTTTATTGGGTATCTTCCCTCTTTATTTTATCCCCAAGGACAGCAGAGTTTCTTTAAAGGGCCATTGCTTTGGACTGCATTGTGCTCTGCTGCCTGTAAATTCATGTGTTAAGTTCTTCAGTCCAGTAACAGAACATGACGGTATTCAGAGAAAGGGTCTTTAGAGACATAATCAGGATAAAACACGAGGTCATTCTCTGAACTGATGACATCAGAACAGAAGCAAAATTGTCTGGAGTACAGAGGGGACAAATATGAGAGTTGTGGGGATGGAGGGACATGACATAAAATGATCAAAATTTGTGCATTCATAAAAATGGCCTATGTAAAAATAGTTTATTTTTTTTTAATGAGTTTATTCTTATGCTCTCTAACCCAGTGCGACTGGAACAGTTAAACGAAGAGTGTCTTTGGAAATCCCCAGGTACCGAGTAAAGATGATGTGAATGCAGAGAAAATGATGTGTAAGGCAAGCAGAGGGAGCTTGGATATAGGTTTCCTTCACAGCCTTCAACCTTCCCTGAACCCTGATCAGCAGAGCGCAGAGCTGTGTACCAAGGGAACTACATAACAAGTGAAGTTAGGGCTCCTAAGACACGATCTGCCTTTCACATCATTATAACCATAAACGCAACTTTTTAGAAGTTTTTGAAGTGTTCCCTGGCTTGACATAGAGAGAAAAACTCTTCTCTCTTGTCCTTCCCTCTTCCTTCCTGCATGGTTGGATCTGATCTCTAGATGTAAATCCTTGGTCACATTTCAACCATATTAATAACTGGGTCACATTGTCCAATATTTCAGCATCATAATCACTTTGGATAATCAGTCAATTGGAACAAGACCTTTTAAGTTTTCTGGAGTAAAGGCCATTTTAAAGCTGAGAATTCTCTATTCTCTACCCGCATTTCATGGCTACCTTCAGATCACAACTCTGTTTATAGAGTGGACCACATCTTTAAAATGGGCCCATTTGAGAAAGGACATCATGTTAAAGTAGGCATAGATAGAGGTAATTTAGTTAAAATTCCAGCAATGCTTAGCTTGGAAAAGGGTTAAAGAGTAATTTTTTGACAAGTAATTTTGTAACTCATGTTCTTGACTCTGCTTTCCAAATGTGAAACCATTTCACTAGGCTAGCCACTGGGCAAGCCCACACCATCATTTCATAGAACCACTACCCCGAAGATGAAGGGAAACAATTACTGCTCAGTGAACTATCTAAGTAGAAGTTAAATGTAGTTCACAAAATGAGCACATTTTAGAAACTCTTTTGTCAAAAGACAAGAAGTCAGAGACTTTCAGCTTTCTGCTAAAGCTGGAGAAATATACACCCATTGATTAAGTGTTTTCTTTTCCCTTGGACTCAGTTAAAAATAATGTTTAACCACTTGCCATGTCTTCTTTTATGCCTAGTTCTAATAATAAATATGTAACTTTATTGCTTACTGAAGTGAATTCTGATGCAAATTTTGTACATAGTTATGGACTAGGATCTGATTTGATACACATATACACTTAGTGATATTTTTTAGAGCAGAGTAAACATATTTTTACCCAAAATAATTTGTTTCTTTGGAGCAGAAGAATTTAAAGTTTGTAATTTTATTTTTTAAAACATCATGCATCCTATATACTATCATTGGTTATCAGCATCATTATTATTGATATTGGTTTTATTTAGGGTTTTGAATATTTCTCACCAAGTTCACATGCGCCTACATATTCCTTTTTCCACACTTGACTCTGTCCATTTTTCTGCACCTATTTTTAAAAGTACACACCTACAGTGTCAAAGGTCAGCCCCTCCGACTTCTCTAGCAGTCACTCACTCTCAATGACTGTGATGTAAACTTTGTTAGATTTCACTGACAAGAGGTATCACGTGGTACTTCTCTCTCTTTTTCTCTCAAATCTCATTCAATACAGCAACATTTAGTTCTTATCACACTGTTATAAATGATATGTATCATTTTATTCCATTTTCGGTTATGGAATAATGTTCTGTTTGTGCAAATGTATTTTATTTTCAAAAGTGAATTTTGAAGGGAGCAGTTTTTACAAATTTACTTTCTTTTTTGGGGGGAATTTTATACTTGAGTATTGTATCAAAATCATTGACAACTCTCCCCACACACTCTAAAATTCAAGAATTCTTATTCCTTAATTATTGTTACCCCGGAAAGCTTTTTCAAACATGCTTTTTACTATAGGCATTGATGTAACTTCTTTTCTATGTGTTTTGATGGCATATGTTATCTTCTTGGTTTATAGCTACAGATGTTAGACAGATGTTAAGTTTCTTAATTTGGACTACACAACAAAGTACCATGTATGGAGATGTTACATTAATAGCAGAAACACATTTCTCACAGTTCTGAAGGCTGGAGGTCTGTGGTTAGCTGTGAACTGTATTGCTTCCAGTGAAGATCTTTTGGATTTCACACAATCAATTTTGTGTTATAGCCTCTCATAGTAGCCGAAGAGCTGAGAAGGTAATAGGAATCAATGGCTACTGTCTTAGGTATAGCCACTCTTAGTTTGTCCATACTCCAGTGGATAATGGCTCTATACTCAAAGTATAGGTAGTAGTAAATGGATTTAGTTGTGTTTGTTGCAGATGATGTTGTTTGATTGCTTTCTTTTTCCATTTCTTTTTGTTCTTTCTTTTTTTACTTTTTTTTTTTTTTGCTTTTGTTTTTCTTTTAATGCACACTACGTTGTAAAGAAGACATATTGGGAAGATTCTGGAGGAGTTTGGTGTGTATATCAGGTATGACCAAGTTACATTGTACACATTTATGAATTCTCAAAAAATAAATTTCACCACTTTGGTGAAAAAACACATTGTATGGACCCAAGACAATGCGTATAGACTTTCTGTTAACTAACATAAAAATTCACTTCTAAGATCTACTAAGTAAGGCTCAAGAGAGAAAATCTACTTTAAAACCAGTATTCTTCTATCTTGGTTTGGTTTTTGTGAGACTATCAGTTGAAACCATGGTGTCACACATGCTAGGCAAATGCCCCCAGCCCATCTGCAGAGTATAGATCTTAAGTATATATCTTAACTGAAGAGTATAAATTCTTCTAATTTGTCTACTTCTAGTAACATTAATGATTTCGATGTTGTCATTTGCCTTTTATAACTTAATATAAAAATTAATGCCTTTATTTCTCAAATGCTCGTTTTATTTTTTAGTCTAAATATTTTATTTAGTCTTAACAAGACTAAAGCACACATGATTACAGTACATCAAATCTACTGAAGCAAAATGAGGTCTACTTCCTTTGATCCCGTGGCTCTCAAACTTCCTGATGGGGTGACCCTTCAACACAGTTCCTTGTGTGGTAATCACAACTACACCTTTCCTTGCATGGCTACTTCTTAACTGAAATTTTGCTACTGTTATGAATCATGATGTAAATATCTATGTTTTCCAATGGACTCAGGCAACCCCTGTGAAGTGGTCGTCTGACCCCAAGTAAAGAACTGATGCTCAGTTTCCACTTTATGACCCTTAGGATTTCTTTCACCACATATCTGCATGAGCCTCTTGGCTCTGGGAAACTGCCCAGATTCTGGAGCTTTTAAATTCTTTCTGTCTCCATCAGGCATCAACCCCTCCACACATAAATGTATTTTTGACAATTTTTTTTTTTTTTTTTTTTTTTTAGTAATTCCGAGTCTAAATTTTGACAGCAGGAATAATGGTTTTAATGATACTAATTTTCTTGGTAAGAAAACTCAGAATACAATATTTTCCTGTAAAAGAGTGGATTACTATTTGTCATTATTAGCATTATTTTGATCGTTCTTACCATCAATCATCTGTGATGAACAGACTTAATTCTTTGGCACAGCATCTCCCATTCACTGTTGAGAAATACCCTCTGGGAAGCTTCAGTTTAGCTACTAATGTGTACACTGCTTCCTTTTATTCATTGTATCTCAACATAACCTGCATGAGGCCTATGTGGACATTAACTGTTAATGTAAGTAATGACGATAATAAATTGCCCGTTGAATGTCATATTCAATGCCCATTTGAATGTTTTCTAAGGTGTTTGCCTTTTCAAATTCATGATAAGTCGAAAGCAACAAGGTCACCTCGAAGACATTTGATGCCTGTGATTTTCAAATGAGATGTGTTGGTTAACAGCCATAGTCCAAGCTCAGGTCTTTTGCCTGAGACCCTGATTGTACAAGCCACTTTGATTTAACACAATGTCAGTTCCAACTCCTGTCTTTCCCATGAGAAATTGAAATAATAAGAAATAAGAAAAGGAGGGAAAGAAAATGGCTGGGAGGACTCAAGCTCCATGAGATACTGCATTATTTTCTTGAAGTCCCTGACTCCCAGTGAAAGCAACATCCTGGGCTGGGGGTGGTAGTGGTTGGGCTCCTGGACACCTGGTAGCTCACTGGCCATTATCTCCTCTCTGCTTGAGCTGCACATGAAAAATCTACATGGCTATGCTCTTGTTTCAGGTTATTGCTTTCATATGTCTCCTGTATAATGGAAAAAAATAATGTGTGAAGCAGTTGAGAAAAGCATTAAATAACTGAAGTTAATGCAATGGTGTCACTTGAGTTTGCTTGTCAGCCACCATCTTTCTCTGTGTTGTCTCCTACTGGTTCAAAAAGATTTAATGTCAAAGAGGATAGCTTACTAGGTAGAAAGCAGAGTTGTAAATTGTACATTGCAGAGCAAATCTGCTTTTCTGAGAGAGATGAACTAAGAACATAAAACCATGAGCTTTTATCACAGCTCTATTGAGAAAAGCTGTTTTTGAGGCAGTCCTAGAGTTGGGTTTGGAAATTGGGTACCATACTATGGGCCCATACTAGATTGTCATCACTAAAGCATTATTTGATGTATGATACCTGAATGATGTTAAGCAATTCTTATACTACTCCATGAATGAATTAATTTGATGTTCAACACCATTTTATCCCATGCTGAAGGAAACTAGAAGAAAAGAGTAAAACAACAAACTTACTTGAAAGATGAAGTTGGGTTACTGTCAAACACTGAATGGATCTGACTGTGCTTTGAGCACAGGGTATTTTCTGTGGATTAATAACCAGCTAGAAGGAGTTGATGGTCCTTGGCTAAAATGTGGGTCATTAACTTCAGCCAGTCATTAATTGCCTGGAAATGTCCTGGGCTGAGGTCATTATTCTTATTATAAACTGAGTTAATGCCTTGTGCTTTAGCCAATAAGATTATCTGAATTATCTTTATTCTTCACTCAATTCATAATTATAAAACTATACTACAGGCAATCAGCCCAGATGATAGGTCAATCACATGCAAAATTAAATTTTCAAATGAAATGTTTTGACTCATACAGCCACCCCAAACTTTGGGAGAAGTTACTTTGTGGTATTGACATTTATGAAAGTTGGTTTGCTATTCTGAACCTCAGAATAGCAAACTCATTTTCCTCAGACTCATTTTCTACTGATAGTTGGAATCTGGTAACTCAGGATAAATGTGATCTTCAGTTAGCAACACTTTGATTCTTGCCCCTCAAGGCTGTAGTATGTTAGTGTCTTGGCATGGAGAAATTAGGATGGGTGGAACAGGCAGTGACAAAGAACCAATGTGCCGGAAGAAAGCACATATGGTTCTTTGGTTTTGTGATGCGTTTTGAGATATCACAGTAATTTTCACACTTATTGTTTAATTATGAATAATATTTTAATTACTTTTTTGAGAATTTCATGCAATGTATTTTGCTTACCTTTCCTTTGACCCCTTCCTGAGCCACGCCTACCAATTTCATATGTTCTTTTTCTTTCATTTATTATTTTACGGAGTCTTATTTGTTTTGCTCATATACCTAAAAGTTTCAGGCCGTCCACTGGAGGAAGGTGGACCAATCTATGATCACACCTTAAAAATGCTGACCTTTTTCCCATCACAAACCATCAATTGTCAATAGCTCCTCAGTTAAGGAGCTAACTCTCCACATGCTAGAATATTGACTAGCTTGATTTTGTGCAGATTAAAGCTGCTGGAGCCTCATGAGTCCCCTGTCGGGTCCAGAATCCTGTTAATTTCACTCCCAGTCCTCCGTGTGTATTGCTTTTTTGTACTTTTCCCATTATTCTGGACTTTTCATTGGCTATTGAGTTGAGATTGCTACAGATGTCACATTTATGACTATAACCTACTGACACTTATCTTTTATACTTTGATCAGCTGCAAGTATTTGGGTTAACAGCCATTCACTATCCAAAGTGAATTCTCTGATGAGTTCTGAGAGCTTCATTAATCTTTGTGTTTACAGGTACAAAATTAGAGAGTCGTCTGAGGCCATATCCATTTAATTGGTTGATAGAGGTAGTTTCATCACTGGGACCATGGGCTGTTGGGCAGATTTAGAGTACAGATATGTATTTTCTTTTATGGAGCAGGCCTTTAATCCAATCAGACAGTGATTGTTACTCTAATACTATTGTACTTTGGTTATTGTTAATTTTTAATCATTTAGTAAGGTGTCCAGTTAAACATGATAAATGTAACGAAATAGTCTATCTTATAGATGAGAAAACTGAAGCCTGAAAGTGAGTGATTTACCTTGCGTGGCATCACAACGAATCCAGCAATTATTCTCAACCTAAGGTTATTTCCTTCAGTGTTAGTCCATACCAAACCTCACTACATTATGTCAGTATGGAGTGTTCTTTTACATTTTTTAGGAAAAGGACTCTGTACTATTGATGATTATTCAGATGACATAAATCACCCATCTTTCAAAGTGTTTCTAAGCCTGGAGCTTTTCAGAGAAAAAGTACGATTATCAAACAATGGAGCCTCTTGATGGTTTGTGAAGTGAGCAATAATTTGCTGCTGTGAGCTTTTCAGGGTCAATGTGATTATTTGATTTCTTTGTAAGTATGCATATTAATTTATAATCCAATTAGATGTATTTTGTACCTGTTTGATGCTTCTGTATTTCTGTACTCTGGGCTCTGTGTAGAAAGTCTTTTACTAAGACACAGCAAGGCACTGTTGGCAACCAGTTTTATTAATATGCAATCACACAGGAAAAGAGGAAGACAATCTGAAGAATTCTTTGAATCAGAGTTTAAAAAATTGGAGCAGGAGATACTTTAATATTCATAGAGGGATCTGAGGAGTGACTATGGTAAGATATCTTCTTCTGGTATCCTAGTCTATCAGAAGAGTCATTGCTTTTGCTTTGGTTAATGTCATATGGAGACAGTTAATATAGTTAATATGAATTAGATGACACCATAAATGGGCAAGTCTTATGCAACTCATGAAGATTTATGCTACAATCATAAGCATGTGGAGGTGAGTGTTCCTCGTCTTACATATGTGATTTCATGACTCCTGTTACTCTGGCACACTGCTCCTTTTGGTCAGTCTGTGCTTGTCATTACTCCTATAACCTCAAGGTGAACAGTAGAGCATGGACTTTCCCTCTCCTCCTCCATTATATGACAATGTTGGTTACTTACTTATCTGTTTATTTTACTCAAGAACACACCCTTGATTGTAAAAATAGCAGAACAACAAAGTTCAGACTGGGAATCACATCACAGAGTCCCTTTCAGACTACTTTAGTGAGTTTTACTTGCTTTGAAGGGTAGGTAGACTTTATCCAGGTAGAAACGAAGTATTACATGTGACATATATACTACTTTGAGAAGCTAATAGAAAATCAAAAGCTATCACTTTGGTTATTGGTACTGTCACCAAATGGCTTAGAAATCCAATGAGTTTAAAGATCTATGAAGACTTACTTACATCATTAGTTGAAATTTAGGCTCTTAGCATCATTTTCAATAATTGACATTTTAGCCTCCTTTCATAAATACATAAACGGTGATACCTGAATTATATCTTGGATGGAGTATAAATAAAAATTTACCAGTAGTTCTTCTGGATAATTCTTTAGAGTAGCATGTGGTTTCATTTTGTAAACTGGATACATTCTATAGGAATATTTTTTCATAAGGAAACAAAGCATAAGGGAAAAATAGAGGAAAACAAATGCTAATCAGATAGCACAGAAATCTGATCTGCCTATAAGAAGGAAGCCCAGTACTGGTCCCATAAATAAAACAGTATCCCACAGGTCATAGAATATGTGGTTGTATGGGACTCCATTAATATAATGGATGTATCAAGGCTCTGTTTGGGGAAGGGCAGATTCTGTAGAGTTGAGTCACTCCTGCGCAGAACTGGTATCTGAAGGGAGAAAATGAACTACACAGAAAAATATAGCTTTATAGTTTCTTTTACCCTATTACATCCCTGGACTCTGTAAACTGATCCATAATGATATTTTTTTGGAAACTTGTTGCTATTCTAGGTCAGAATCTATGTTTTTCATGACTAAAATTTAGTCATAACAATATGGAGATATTTCAGTTTCCAAAGGGGCCACTGTCAAGAAAATGATTGGCCAATGTAAGATGGTGACTATTCAAACTTTATTCAGAACCTCAGCAACACATAATACACCACAATATTTCCAAGGGCACAAGATCTTCTTTAAGATAACTTATGAGGGTTACATTTTGAAATTGAGCCTTCTGGCTTTTTGCCTGTGCTGAGATTAAATGCTCAGTGTGCTAAGTGCCTGTGTTGAGGAAGAGGGTTAGGGATTGGGAGGTGGGGATAGAGAATAGGAAGGGGAATTCTGAAGTTCTCTTTGATGTCTTGTTCCCTCCTTGCTCTTTTATGAATGACCTGTTTACTTCCCATGAGTCCTATTTCGTTATCTATCAGCTGAGGTTCTTATTTGATCTTGGTTCCAGGGGTTATTACAGAAACTTGGATAAAGGATTGTGTCACTATGAACTTTGAGGACCCCAGTTCCTCAAATCTTGGTTTGACAATAGATTAGGGTGTTGATATCTTGAAAAGGAATTTTAATTTTAAGCCCCCATGTAAGACAGTGTCCAAGTGAGTTAAGACCCAATTATGGAAAGAGAAATCTACAATTTCAGGGTATAGGTCTTCTACTGACTATTTAAAGTTTTTGTACTATTTACAGACTAAATCTCTTAAACCACACACACACACACACACACACACACACACACACACTGTATTGTCTCATGGTAGAGAGATTTTTGCAGTATCTCAAGCTCACCTATTCTAAGAAACAAATCAAATACTGATTTTTGATATGGGTATGATGGTATGTACCCATGATACTAGCACTCAAGGAAAAAGAGGCAAGAGGATTACAAAATGAAGTTCAAATACAAAATAATAAAAGATGAAAGCAAGATTATGAATACGAGAGGTACTAAATAGACAGTATTTGTCTTTTAAGGCAAAAGGAAATAAAACACAGTAAGGACAATGACAGAAATCCTTGGTTGTAGGTGGTGGTGGTTTTCAAGTAGAAAACAATAATTCCAAAAAAATGAAGATGTGTGTGTGTGTGTGTGTGTGTGTGGCAAGTTAGTGGTTAGAAGTAGATCAGTAAATCTAAACACCAATTGAACTAATAAAACTGTACATTATGGTATCTATGACCAACTAGCCTTCCCCCTTCAAAAGAGCTTGGGGCCACAGGCTTGGCATATTTAGAACATCTGCTACATTTCACAGCTACATCACATGGCTATTGCCTGAGCCGAGGTTCAACTTGTCTACTTTGTGCATTGGGTGGTGGGAAAGCCATGGGGTGGATAGCAGACAGGAAGAAGGGTTCTGAAGTTCCCTTTGATGTCTTCTTCCTTTTTTTCTGTGCCAGGAGTTGCCTGTTTAACTTGTAATACAACCCTATTGTCCTCTAGAGTATTGATGTACATAGTTGATGCTTTGGGAAACAATATTATCCCTCAAGTGTTTTCATACTTTCTATATCCCCTCTAGCTTTGTTGAGTGCTAATTTCTCCCAATTCTCTGTCTTTGCCCAACTTTATGTAAAATTTTCATCATTCTTTAAAATTGCCAATATTGTTCCCACTTACTATCTTAGTTAGCAGGCCACAGGCTCTGGACCTGAATTATATCTTGACTTCTTTTGACAGATTCCCATTTCCTGGTAGGTGGTTCACAGAAGTTTCTTGTAACCCTTGGCTCATTAGTAGATTTCAGAGCTAACAATTCTTCCACAGCTCTGTTTCTTAGTGTGAATTACTTGGTTTGCTCCTAGTTTAATGGTGAGAAAATAAACTTTAGTTTTATACCAGACAAAACAGGACATCTTTTAATAGGGCAGTAGCAGTAAACACAATGGTGGTGCTGGCACCGGAAAGATCAGTGGCTTTCATTCCAGTATTATTCCAGTGTTGAAGCTGAGAATGCTCTTTCTCATAATCATATCAAAAAGACATTGCTTGCTGTATGACTGTTGCTGAGAGGGAAATTCTATAAAGAATATGTTTCTACAAAAATAAGAAAATAATTTGACCCTGTTTAAAAAGAAGTGAACAGAGTGTTCTATTTGCGCGTTTGTCTGATCATTTGGGAGTTTTTGAGCATCTTGTGACATATTTTATTTTTATTTTTTGAAGGCATAAAACAGGCTTTTTTTTTTTAATACTGGAGGACAAGGGTTAAAGTTAGAAAACTTTTTTAAAGTGCGAGGTTTTGAAGATAATAAAATGACTGTACTAGAGAAACTTATCTGTAACAGAGGCCTTGGGCCTGTGTACCTATAGAAATGTATCATCAAATTCCTAAAAAGTCTCATGAAATGTTTGAATTATTCTTTCCATGACATACAGGCTCAGAATGATGAAAATACAGCATCATTCATTAAATTTTGGATTATAAAGAAATAATAATTTGACCTCATTTATGGCAACTTCTTCCATTCTGATTATGCTGTTGTTGCTATTAGGTATTAACATCACTAGCAAATAGAATTTTTGTCAGCATCACCTAGACATGACAGCAAAGCAATCAGGAACAAAACATAATTGTTCTCACATCGAAAACTATCTGTGTTTTGGGATCCTGATCAGGGCTTCTTCAGGTCCAAGTTTGATGTCCAGAGCATTTAAGGAGTTGTTGCCTTCTTCAGCAAGAAATAGTCACTATGACCTACTCAGACTGCTGAGATACCCAGTCTCAAAGACTGACCAACTACTGAATCCTGAGCTTCTCAATTGTGAAGCAACTGTTGTTACTATTTCAACATAAGCAGACTTAGGAAATTCATGTCTGTCTGTCTGTCTTTTTTTTTTTTTTTTTTTTTTTTTTTTTTTTTTTTTTTTGGTTTTTTTGAGACAGGGTTTCTCTGTAGCCCTGGCTGTCCTGGAACTCACTCTGTAGACCAGGCTGGCCGCGAACTCAGAAATCCACCTGCCTCTGCCTCCCAAGTGCTGGGATTAAAGGCGTGCGCCACCACCATCTGGCTCTGTCTTTCTATCAGTAACCATCCTGGCATCACCAGGCTTCCCTGGGAAGGTAGCAATGCATTGGCAGTTGCAATTGCTGGGCCTAAAGCTGTTTACTATTTGTTAATTTTCTCTTCCTTTAACTCTTTGCTATTCCAAGACCAAAAGCCTATGGCTTCTGGTAACTAGTTCTTGCAGTAAGCAGTAGGGGATTAAGAGGAAAAAAAAAAAAAGGCTTCCTTATGAGGTTCTATTCTCTCTGGTTCAAGGTCCCCTGACTGGCCAGACAAGCAGCTCAGAGTTCCTTAACTCTTTATGAACCAGAGAGAAAAAAAAAAAAAAAGAAAAGGAAAGAAAACAAGGAAAAACAGGGAGAGGAGAAAAAGATGAGTCATGCACTCTGAGGAAATACACATTCTGGATGAAGCAGAGAAATAAAAACTCCAACCAACACAGGGAAAAACATGCACACAGGAAAAGCCCCATCAAGGCTTTATTTATGTTTTTAGTATAAAAAAATTTCTTTAAAAAACATTACGTCATCTAATTCTCAGATAGAACAGTTATAGAGGATAATTAATTACATGATTTTTAAAATACTTTTACATTCCAATAAGTTTATAGTAAGTTTAAGGCAATAGTTTATATCATAGATTGATAAGAATTTTGGAATTACAACAGAATTATTTACGTCTTTCCATTAAGACTAGTATTTGACTCAACATTCATTATCTGTTACTAAAGCAGTAATATTTATGTCAAAAGTTGTAAGGGTCTGAAAATCACTGAAGGAAGATCCCAGACTCAGATAGTATGCAAAAACAAAGAGTGTTTATTCTGCAGAAACAACCAACATGCAGTGGTCAAACATTTTTTAAAATGCCAGACAAGGCATACAGTCCTCCTTTAGGGAACTGGGGGAACTCTCTAGAAAAATTAGGTAATCTAAATTTTCATTTGTAGGTGCTGGTGTTGATCACAGGTGGTCAATGGTCTGCATTCCTATGTCATGAACGTTCAACCATGTGATAAAATAGGGCTACCCAGCACAGATGTCCTATTCTGAGAAAAGATATCTCCCTATTTTTGTGGTTATCCTCAGGTTGTTCTTTGGGAGGAAGTTTTATTATCTTGTTCTGGATTTTATGGTCTGTTCCTAGAGCTGGTGTCTTATAACTTAGTTTCTGGGACTTATGGTCTATTCCTGAAGCTGGAGCCTGATGACCCGTTTTGAAATCAGGCCTGGTCCTTAAAATGGAGACAAATGGGGTATATGTTCTTTCAATGTTAGCACCATTTTGTCAAGAGATAAATTGTCTGCCTAGTGTCTTAGTATGAAGTTTTGTATAGATAGACTAGTCAACATTTCATCCTCCTTCCTTGCACCGACAATAAATTGTTCATTCTTAGGTTATGATCATTAGTGACCAGCTAATGCTTTCACACCTAACCTAGAATGTTTTCCTTGATCATAAATTTGTTCCAAGCCTGCTTCCTTTTTCTGGTATAATTAGCCTACACTACATGAAGGCTTACGGTGCTCTATTTGCAGCTTTTATTTCATTGAGATTACTTGTATCAATTAGGAATTCTATAAAATCACTATCAGGAATTATGAAATACTCAATTAGTGTACACAACATTACTACATGAGAGTACATGTTCATATTGATCTGCAGAAAATCTGTCCAATAGAGTGGGCTAAGGCCCAAGAATCATTAGGCTTTGCAATAGTGACAAGAAAGACATATAAGCAGCAAGAAGCAATCCTGGGACACAGTTTCTTGGGCCCTTGCCTCTTAGAGTTCATCCACTGAAGGCTTGCAAAATGGTGGGCCATCTCCAGAAAATTTACTTCCATGCCTCAGCCTTTTCTAGATGGCTTCGGATATCTATTTCCATTCTATTGCTTCTTTTTCTTTAAAGAACTATGACCAATATATCTTTCACTTCTGATATAATTATTTAGCCTGATCAATTTATCTCTTACTACTGAGCAATGTAAATCTTTCACAGAATACTTGGCACAAACACTGCTGAAATTTAGAGAATTCATCTTCAAAGTGTTCAATGGCATTTAATGATACACACTATGCAAATTCATCTTGGATTCTCACATACATTTAAATCTGATTGACAGGCAGAGAAGTATGGAATACCGTGATGAAGTATGCATTTTATGTTGAAGAACATCAAAGCAGCCAAGCAGTGTAGTTCAATTTTTCTATTTATGTAAAATACTTATTAATTTGTATAATTAGAATTTCTGTTTCAATTGGCAAAATATCAAGAACAATGGAATAAATTGTACCATTACCAATTCCAAAATAGGTTTTATTCCATAAATATATCAACTTAATAAAAATGTTTTACCACACTATCCTGCATTATAATTGCTATTTGAGACATCATCAAAATTACTTAATTATATGTTGAAATGGATAGCATCTTTTAAAACATATGAATGTTTCTGAACAAATAAACTTAAAAAAAATAATATTGCAAAATAAGAGAGACGTCTCATGCCTGTAATCCTAGCAGCTGCAGGCAGTAGGGAATTAAAAGATGAAAACAAAAGAAAGCAACAAACACAACAACTAACTAACAAAAATGAAAAGTACCTTATTTTAATTTTAAAAACATTTGAAAAGGACAGCCATTTAAAACTGGTTATCTTTCATAGGCATTTGATGAAATTGATACAAACTAGTCATATTCAATTATTTTCCAAGCTTTATTTCAGCTAATGGAACCAGGATATTCACACACACACACACACACACACACACACACACACACACACACGCACGCACACATGTGCGCGCATAAGAAAACCTGAAATTAAATTTAATTGAAAATAACAATTTGACCTAAATTAGCAGTCATGCTTCATAGAGTGAAAGGCAATCCCCTCTTTAAGATTTATATTTTTATTTATATGAGTACATGGTAGCTGTCTTCAGGTATTTGATCCCATCACAGATTGTTGAGTCACCATGTTGCTAGGACTTGAACTCAGGAAGAGCAATGAGGGCTCTGAACTGCTCTTAACCACTGAGCCATCTCTCCAGCCCTGAGGCAGGCCCCTTTTTTCAGGTGTGCTGCCTTTGCCGATGTATGAGTTCACTGATTAATAAATAGGACTAGCAACTTTTAAAAGTAGATGCACGTGATTTTTTAGATTTGTGTATTCTTAATTCCACAACAGCTGAGGTTGGCTGCTACATTGAATGATAAATTATAGACAAACAAATAACTTGCTTTTCATCAACTACCTTAAACAGTGGAAATTCACTACATATGCTTTTCATTAAACATACACTTTTATCTTATTGCTATAAAATGGTTTATTGCAAAATAAAAATATATGGTTAGTAAGTTTTAAAATGCTCTTGGATGCACTTTGTGTAATAAGTGACAAAACTCTATTTTTTGAGAGCCATTGGCTAATCTGTATACTTTTTAAGAAAGAGTTGCGTAGCCTTTTACTTAAAACAGTTTTTGTATCACCTAACTAAAGCTTCTCATATGTCTCGGAGATTTTACCATCTTAGGTGAAATCATGTCAGATCATGACATAGCATACCTCAATCAGAGCATGATAGAGTATATCTCATCCAGAGAATGCCATAGCAGCTGAGAGAAACTATATGTCGGGATACTGGGGAACTTAGCTAGCTAGCGGCATTTTACCAACAAGTTTCTCTGGCTTGAAGAGGCTGATTGTTTTAGGAAATACTGTAGGCAAACTGAACTGGAGTAAGCCTGCTGACAAGTATAGATTGCCTAAAAACTAAAAGCAAACAAGCAAAAAACCAAAACAAATGACAACAAAATAAACCCCCAAACCCAAATGAAAACAAACCAAACAAAACAATTTTCTACTTCTTACAGACTGCGACAGAGGAAACAAAAGCAGGTAGATGGCACGCATTTGGAAAGGAGAAGTCATGTGGTCCAGGAAATTAATTCAGAACTTAAAAATTTTAAATATAAAAGATATAGAAGACATAAAAGGAATTACGCAGTGATCTCATCAAGCTTGAAGAAAAATTCATGAGCACACAATGATTTGTCAGCACAAAGACGTTACAAATTACATTTTAAAAAAATTTAAAATTTCTTCTCATCGAAGCACCATAGAAGGGAAGTACAAAGGATACGTAATGAAGTGCATGTCTAGCAGCACAGTGTGCTGGAGTGGACCCTCCCGAAAACCTTTCAAACAAGACAAAACAAACTTCACCCCTCAAAAAAGGAGAGAAAATATTTTGTGATGTACCTATCTCCCAATGCATTTCTCTTTTCTCCAGAATATATAAATAATTCATACATTTAGATAAGGTTTCAGTCAAACAAGGGTATTAGAGAGGAAAGATCTAGGGATAATCTCTTTGTGCACTGTGTAAAGATTTGTCTCTGTATCATTCAAATGCTGATTTCTGTGACATCAGAAATTTGAGTACAAGCTGGACTTTGCTATTGTTATTCCAGTTGTTAAACAGCACCTGCATCATGTTTTGTAAATACTTCCTCTCTCATCTTCTGGTCGATTTTAATAAAAAGCTGATGGCCTACAGCAATGGCAGGAAAAGAAAGGTGGGACTTCCAGGAGAGAGAGAGAGAGGAGGAGGACTCTGGGAGAAAGTCAAGTGGGAGAGAATTCACCAGACCAACTTGGAGGAAGAAGCAGGTCCCATATTAGAGACTGAGAGGTAATGAACTACATGGCAGACATAGAATAAATAAGAATTGCAAGAGCTAGCTGAGAACTAGAGTAGCCAAAGGCCTAAAGCTATTTTAAATAAGTGTGAGTCTCTGTGCCATTATTTAGACCCATGGCAAGCATAGAAAGACCTTATGGGTATAGAAGGAAATATATGGGTATATTTGCATCACAAGGATCTAATAACAACCTAAGATGTGTATGAGAAACTGGGGAATATATATATATATATATATATATATATATATATATATGTATATATGAGCTAGCTACATTTCTGCATGCATATATATATATACATACACATATGTGTATTTATATACACATATATAGTTATGTTATCAATAATAACTGTGCACTATTACTAGGTGACTATACAATTACCCTGAAGTAGTCCTGCTGGCTGCATGTGCAGGGTTAATGAATCACAGTGTAGCCTATCCAGAAAGGGAATATGTTTTTCACCATTTGTGTAAACTCGTTCTCCAAACTGTATGAGTGGCACCAACAGAGCATGTGAAGTGAAGGAGAAGTAGATAAATGTAGAGTCAGAAAGCAAGTGCCACTAAATACAGGGGACACTCTGATTCTCTGTGAACTTAGGCTGTCTCTAAACATAGTCTTTCTCTCTTAACTATAGCAAATAGCATTGTCACAGGGATAAGAGCCAAAGAAAGTTATACACACATTATATCCAGGAGGAGGGAACTTTAAGACATTCCTGGTTAGTACTAAATGACTATGACTAAAGATATATGGTATAAAACATAAGGAAATGCTATTCCTAATAAAGTTTTGTAAGAAGTGTATTAAGGCAGGTGGAGTTCAAAACAAATTGTTTGGGATGGGGTTTTGCTATGTAGCCTATGCTGGCATAAGACTAGCAATGCCAGTGAGTGTTAGAATTAATAATACATTTTCAGAATTGTGTCCTTGATTTAGAAAAGAGTCACAATTCAGGAATACTAACCTTGGTGATTGTACCGAGTGCTGATTGCAATGACATTGAAAAATCTTGTCTAGACCAACAGTTCACGTTCAGTGTTAAATGCTTCAAATTACATAAAATCAAAACAGCCATTTTCCCCTAATGATAAGTGTCCATTTCACTGAAAGTAATTCTAGAATCCTTTAGTAATACCATAAGAAAATATTAGATACTCAGGTAAGTATGTCCTGTGTTGGTGAATATTCAAATAAAATCATTGGTCTGGAAATGTCCCTACAAAAGGCTCAGGAGGTGAAAGACTCAGTCCTTATTGAGAGGTGAGTGTTCCCTGGAGTCTCTGACCTCATCAATGGGTGAGTCCACTGATTAAAGACCATGAGATCATGGAAAGTTTCATAAATGGTGTTGTCTGGGAACAGCTTGTTTCCTGGAGCACGCCTTGGAAAATTATAACTTGTCATTCTTCTTCCTCTCCCTCCTCTCTTCAGGTGAGACACTCTCTTCCACCTTGTACTCTCTGATTTCATACATTGCTTCACCATACAGCCGTCCAGAAGCAATGGTGCCCTGTGACCAGGAATTAGAACCCATGTAACCTCAGCCATAGGAACTCATTCTCTCAGGATTTAGTAACTTATATAGCTACTAAAATTTTTCTGTAACAATGCATAGCGTTAAACTTTTTATGAATGAACAAAAAGGAGAAAATAAGTAATGATGTATCTATAGCAGTATTCCACATCCCAGATGCCTAGCTAACACATTTTGCTTGAGGTTGTTGTATATTACCTATGATGTGTGTGTGTGTGTGTGTGTGTGTGTGTGTATGATATGTATATATAATAAAGCCTATAAAATATTAATTTACATATAACTTTTATTTTTAAGTAGATGCTTGTAATTTTAATTTCTGAAGTTGTTTTAGTGATGTGTTCAATCAAAGTGTCTTCTGAAAAGATTAAAGGTTTACCTTTTTGCATGGGGCCATTGGACTATATTGGAAAGCAGTTTCAGTACAGGTTTAAGAAAGGGCACTATGGGAGAAAAAGGCACAACTGAGAAAAAATAAAAATAAAAGATATACTCAAGATATAGATGCACTTCTTCAAAAGGTGCAGTCATGCCAGTAACCCACTTTCAAGCTTACCTGAACCTCCCTGTTCTGCTGCTAAGTTTCCACATTTCTCTCTCATCCATTACATTGGTATGTCTGTAGATGCATGCTTTCTTGTATACACACACACACACACACACACGTGAGTGTGTGAGACAGGAAAAAGGAGAGAGAGAGAGAGACAGAGAGAGAGAGAGAGAGAGAGAGAGAGAGAGAGAGAGAGAGATCAACACATGCACAATCAATGTAGTGTTTTATTTTCATTAAGCAGTTCACAGAACAATATATACTAACCTACCACATGTGTTTGAAAATAAATAATGTGGACCTCCTAAATAGATGCTTACTTATTAATTTCTGCTTGTTTAATCAATTTGATGCTTATTTCTTTATAGAAGCCACTGATAAAATGTCCTGACTTTGCAGGATACTAGCTGTGTTTTCATGTGTCACTTTCGTATTCTCCATCATCTTTTTGACCTCAATTATTGGCACGAAATTCAGGTGACCAATTCCAAATCATTTCCCTAGACAAGTAAAGCAAGGCTCCATTGTTTCTCTTTAAAAATGTATGCAGGCAATAACAGAGACACCTTGTCCATTAGAAACTGAGATAGGAGACTTTAAAAATTAAACAAAAATTCCAGAGAGAGTAAACAAAGAGTCTTTTGTAAAGAAGACAAGACTATGTTTTCTTGGAAGGATGATGAATGAGACCCCCTTGGCAGGTGGACTTTGTGCTTAAATGGCAGACACACAATAGCTTCTGTTCCTCTGTGTTCTGCTCATCTTTCAGCTGAAAACACCTACATGTTACATGAGATTGCCAGCAGTGCTTTTCACTTACATTGTCTTGCTCTTTATTATATACTAGTACGTGTTTGTGCTTCTCCAAGTTCGTTTTGGACAGATATTAGGACAACAAACTTAAGTCAAATGTATTGTATTTTCATTTAGATTCTTATGTTATTAATTTATGGTTTCTTTTAATTTACTCAGTGTTGTTTTTTATTATTCTGATTTTTGAGTGAAGAGTTTGAGGCAGGATTTTGCTGTGTATCCCAGGCTAGCTTCATTCTATAGCTCAGGTTGGCCTTATGTTTGCAGGGATCCTCCTGCATTAAGTTTTGAGTTACTGAGCTTGTAGGTAGGCATCTCACCTGGATCTCTTCTCTATTTTTAGAAGCCTCTGAATTTGAAGAAGAGAGATGAGTTCTGCTGGAGTCCCCTTCTCTTTGAAGGGGCTTTGGCAGTTCACTATTTGAGTTCAAAGCATGGCCCTGCACCATTCTTCTACAGGGGAGCTAACCGAGCACCACTGAGAACAAAGGCCAATTACTGCCCTATGTAGGCCTGCTTTCATGATCCCTGGAGAACCCTAGAGTGATGAGGGATGAGTGCTACCCATCTTCCTTCTTCCTGGGTAAGTACTTAGGAAATATTTTCTAGCTAATTTCTGTGTACAGATGCCTTTGTCTCTGAAAGGAACGTCAGTAGATAAGAAACTCCCCAAACTCACTTGTAAACCAAGAAAGCTCCTTTCTTTTCTCTCTTACCTCTAGAGAAGATAGACCTAGAATTTTTGCTTAGTCATTATTTTCAATTGGTATTAATTTCTAATTAATAATTTAATTATTAATTAAATTATTAATTAGAAATTACATAAATAACTTACATAAATAATTAAAATCTAAATGTGGACTTCGGGTGGCTCCCACATCACAAGGAGCAGATAGATCATTTGGTAATTTTCAATAGACTCTTTTAATATTACAATTATATTCCGTCTAATTGCAATAGAGAATAAACTAAGGATTCACTCACCAGTGGCAAAGTTCAGAGTAATGTGCTTATGTATTTTTTATCATAGCATTTAATTGTATATTAAAAATGCATTACCTCTGACAGAAACAAAGTGCACACCGAGGAATAAACACACCAGTCACTTTTAGTTCTCTTCAACTACACAGAATTAGCAGGTGGAGTTTGTTTCACATCTCAGGTAACAGCAGATCAGCTGTTCACTGAACAATTGGCTTTTTTTTTTTTTTTTTTTTTTTGGCGCGGGGAGGGGGGGTCTGGACTTAGCATTTATATTGGCTCATTGTGTAAGAGGTTGCAGCCCATGGTTTTGGAGAAGACAAGGTGATTGGAAGCATGCAGTGACTAGTTATATTGCATTAATTGTCAAGTTGAGAGTGATGAATCCTTGTAGTTCCTCAGGCTTTCCACCTCTCCTTTTGTTTAGTCTGAGCTCACAGCCCATGTGAGCATATTACCCATGCCTAAGTTAGATATTCCCTCCTCATTTAAATCTCTCTTGAAATGTCCTCACAGGCATGAAGGGTGTCTGCTGTATGGTTCAAAACTCAGTTCACAGTTAAAATAAGAGCCAGCCTCAGACATGAAAGTATACAGTGACTTAAAATAATTAAATGATATTGACTGGCTGGACCAGATGACTAAATGCTCAAATAATATAAAATTCATGAGGTCTGCCCTAGAGGACTGAGTAGAAAAGCATTATAAAGCACAGAGTGTAGAAAAATACATGGTCTCTAGGGGTATTTAGTTATTTGTTTGTCTTTTAGTTTGGGGGCATCTGTGGCAGAACTGTGATGACTGGTTATGATGTAGATATTTTAGTTTAGTGGTATATACATTGAGACTATTAAATGGCCCAATAATTTTGGAGAGAAAACAGGTTTCCCCAAAAGCAGCTACTTTGTTTCTAATTAGATAGGAATCTGAAGACAAACATAGGCCTCCTTAGCATAACTAAAACATTGATGTAATTCCTGAAAGTAACTTACTAACTCGCATGAAATAATCAACTCCTTTACAAGTTTACTGCCTTGGGGAAGAGTAGGCATGGCATCTTAGGGGTATGCTGAGGAAGAAGTTGTTTCTCGAACTTGACACCTCCACAAGAACTAGCTCTCTGGTTGTCAGCAGTCACGAAAACAAATAATTTTCAAATTGAAAAGGTTTATGCTTTTCTCCTAATGGTTATTTTCATAGTGCTGCATTATATAAGTGGCTATCATTCTGGAAGGAGTGGATATGATAGACAGTTGGGAGGCGCATAGATGACTCTTAGCTCAATCAGAATAAGCCTCAAGTTATAATAATTACCTAGGTATCACCTCCATCATGTGAACTGACGTTTGCTCCAGCCCTTTCAGAAACCAGACAAGAAATGATCTTTAGGTGAGTTCATTTATGCAATGTTGTAGGTAGAGGATACTTTGAATCATGAAAACCCATATGTGTGATTATGGCACAATATTTCTGAAAGAGAACAAACATCCTTAAGTGAAATGATTTTTATCTTATCTGCATATAAAAAAGAAAGGACATGATATTAAGAGTCTCATTAGTAATTTAACAAGATTAATTTAGAGCTATTTTAAAGTAGAATTTCTGTTATTATGTTCCTTATCAGCATCAAGTCAGCATCACTCACTGTATTTCCAATAAGCATTAATATTCTGTGAGACACTCAACCAGAACAACTCTTTACTTTTAATGTAGTGAGTGAATGACAAGAACTCAAGACCGTATTACAAAACCCTCCAGGATTGCTTTTGTTTCTTCTGCTACAAGATCCCAGTGTAAAATTGTTGGATTATGCTGTTAAATGTCTTTATAACTTTGTTGAATTAAGCCTGGCAGTAAGAAAAAAACAAAAAAACCTCCTTCAGAGAATATACACAAAAATGTTTCTTACTAAGAACCAGAATTTTGCTACAGTTTTAAGTAGCTCATCCCGTGTAGGACCTCTCTTCCCCCTTCAGTGGTGTTTACCACATGGGTTGCATGATTTTCTCCTATTTGGGCCTCAGGGCCGCCTATGATTCTCTAGATTAGCAGTGATGAGCTTTAGTTAACCCAAACTCCCAGTGCTACCCAAAGGGATTTTGTTAAGGGCTGTGATCAGAACTTAACTACCTCATTCTCTCCTTATTCCACATTCAGTGTCAGACCTTTACTGCACGTCCTCATTGCCTTTCATGATTGGATAGTTTTCTCAAGGGAGATGATCTTCCATGGAAAGAATTACATGTGTATTAGCAAGTCTGAACCTTTGGGGTAGGTTTACACTAACACTATTAGTTCCTGGATAAAATCTGTAAGGCTCCAAGAGGGAATTAAGATTTCATACGGAGACCCCCATCTCTCAGGGCATTATAAATCATTCAGACAGTCTTGGAGGTGGGCTTGGGCGTATAGAACTCCTACAAATACTTTCAATGGGTGTGGCTTTAATAAGGATTTTTAGAATAAATGAGCTCTTAATTCGGGGGCAGATGACATGTTTTCCCTCATATTCTAAAGAGGTTTCATCGAAAAGCTGGAGACAGAGTCTTTAGGCACTAAAGATTTGAATTGTTTCTACCCTAAAAAATTTCCATAAATTAGAAATTACTTCCTCTTTTATTATAATTATAATTATGTTGGATAATTATATTTTATTCATAAAACAATTTTTCTACAAGGAATTTTAAGAGTATTTTATTCAAGAAAGTAATTTCCTTTTTCCTGAGGATATCACCCAAAAGTTTACATAAAACATTTTGTAGTGCATCCTTTTGAAAAACACTAAATTATATTTCAGTTCTACTGAGAGATACAGAATGCTCGGCAGTACATCTGTATGCGCCTTCAACTTCCCAATATTTCTATTAAATTTATATCAAATTAAAATGTCCTTGAAGGGGAGAAGCCAAAACTGGCAGAACTCAGAATTGATAGATGGTCTAGCAGGGGTCTATCAATCAAATTTATGGAGAGATAAATATAAAATTTAATACTGACTCTCATATGTGGTGTTTGCAATTGTGAATGACATCATATCCACTTACAGACTCAACAGTGTTCCGAGATGCCTCGGCTTGCTCCCCTTTATCTCACTGATGCTTAACTGAGAACAAACCTATGCCTATGCTGAGTGGGCTCAGAAGGTCAGTCCATGCTCATTACCTATTGTGCTCTGCTCAGAGAGTAGACAAATCATCTGGGTTAGTCATCCAGACACCCAAAGGTGGGGTGTGCTTACTATAAGGAAAAAAAAAAACAGTCAAGTTAAATAAAAGTCAGAAAAATATCATATTAGAACATCTCTTATCCAGCCAGGGCAGAATTTCCAGAAAATATGGTACATTGACTGGCCTCCAAGAGAGTTTCTTCCAATCCAACTGCCATGAAGACAGGTTGTCCATTTCTGTTAGCACAAAACATTCAATCAAACCTTTGATAGTTCCCCATCGAAGATCTCACACCAGCATATTTTATTAAGATTGGTATTCACCCAGGAATAATTGTTATATTTTTCTACAGCTGCTACTTTAAACCATTTTTCTTCCTGTAAAGGTGATAATGAAATCTGTGTTGCACAGAGAGAGGAGCTAACATAACTTATGTTCTAACAGTTTAGAACATACTCTAAACTCTTGAGGAGTGCTTCCCTCTTGAGTTAAAAGATCCAATGTAGAATGGCTGAATTATGCTGTTGAAGTCTTTGTTTTTTCTCTTAAGCCTTAAAGAGATCCATCTTTACTGAATATATACAATAATGGTTTATTATTAAGACATCAGAATTTTCGCTGTAACTTTCTTTTTTATTATTAGTTATTTTATTTACTACATTTCAAATGTTATCTCCTTTCCCAGTTTCCCCTCCACAAATCCTCTATTCCCTCCCACATCTCCCCTGCTTCTATAGGGTGCTCCCACACCTACTCACCCACTCCCACCTCCTTGCCCTCACATTCCCCTACACTGGGGCATTGAGCCTCCACAGGACCAAGGACCTCCCCTCCCACTGATGTCAGATAAGGCTATGCTACATATGCAACTGGAGTCATGGGTCCCTCCATGTGTAGTCTTCTACCAACTTCTTCCCAGAATAAATTAAAAGGAAAAGGAAAGGAAGAAAAGACTCAAACAGTTTTAAAGGTGCATTTATTGCCTCCCATCTCAGAATGCGTTTTGTCCCTTGTATCTCAGTTCTTTGTGTCAGTCAACAAAGTATGTAAAAAACCCTAGAAGTCCTCCTGAACATTCATTCCTCAAGCCCACATAAAATAATCTAAATTTCCCCATTTTTATCTTAAAATTGTCTCACCTGTCTATTCTATCTAAAGTCTTTATTTTTGTTTTAATTTTTTGAAAAATTCATACAACAGACTTTGATGATATTCTTTTCCATCTCACAATTTCTCCCCGATACCGCCCCATCTTCTTTCTTACCCAATTCCAACCTTAAAACAAAGCACACACGAACATGAAGTCTAATTTATGTTGGCCAACTACTCCTGAGCATACAGAAGGAAGAGGCTTTTGTGATAATAAAGCCAGAAAATTTGCTCTTGGGCCTGAAGGATGTAAAATATTATATCATTATTCAAAAGGCAATACAGTCAACTTTCTGGCAATTCATAGTGTGTGTCCTGGAGGTACTCTGCTGTGGTTTTACCACTTTCTAATTATGTGTCCTAGAGACATTTTTAATTCCAGCGAGATTCACTGTTTCTCATCTATAATATAGAGGTAATAATAGTCACTGTCATATGAGACATTGAAGTTAAAATTGTTAATAAATAAACATAAAGCACTTGAACTACCACTAGTGACATATTCAGCATACATAACTGTTGGCGATTAGCTGATGGAAGACACCTAGAATTTGTAGCTACTCATGACGTAATGGTTAATCTTCTTTATTGTCAACTTTACTGATTTGGCATTTCCTAGGAGTCATACCTCTGGGTCTGCCAGTGAGGAATGCAGAAGGAATATTTTTTTTCCCAAGATATGTCTGTAACCAACAAATCTTATGTGTTGAGGTCAGAGACAGAATTGAAAGGACACAGGAAAATGAAATTATTCACCTCTGTACCTCCTAACTGTGAATGCAGAGTGACCAACCAGCTGCTGGCTGGAAGGAAGCTCCTACTGCCACGTTTTTTGCTTCCTTGATGTTATGAATTGCATCCTTGAAAACCATGAGTCCACTAAACTCTTGCTCTCTTACATTGCCTTTGAGAGATATTTTGTCATAGCAATGTCAAAATATTACATATTTTGTACATTAATACAAATAAATATACTTGGAATTCCTACAGTGGCCATTTCTATGCTGTTTTAGCCAATTCCAGTATAATTTGTGCACTTTGAACTCAGAGCAAATGATTATGTCATAAACTTATGACTACAGAGATTGGTTCCAGGTGTGCACTCAATCCAAGCCAGGACAGATGGAATCTTTAGTGATTTCCTTGTTGAGTCAAATGACAAGGAATGTTTCTTTTCTCTCTTTAAAGGTTGGCTGGGCATAAGATCAGAGATGCTAGTAGGAATGTTTTGTGTATAGAAAAAAAAAGACACTGTCAGATAGTAGCAGAGAAAATATGTACACAGCTGATACACAGAGTAAAAAGAGGTAAACATTTAGACGTGGAGAAAGAGTGGGGTCCTTTTTCTTCAGCTGTCCTCAAGGTTAAGTTCTGTCTTGTTACATGATGGTGATGGGAAACAATTTTGTATTTTTCAGAATAAGAAACATGAAGTTTAAAAATACAAAAAAAAAGAAACATGAAGTTTTTATTTTGTTTTGTTTTTGTTTTAAAGAGTTTATAAAAATTTGTACATCTGATACCAAATGTCTTTGAACATAGAAAGGAAGAAAGTGTGAATTGTACATGTCACGCTTCCCCAGTGACACATGAACAGGGGGTTGAAGGAGATCATACAGCTGGATGTATATCCAAACTCTGTCTCAGTTATGGATTCTGTTGTGACTCTAATTTAATCAGTGACTGAACTGAAGAATTCTAGGCTCTTCAATAGTGTAGGTTTCTAGATTTTGTTTGTTTAATGTACATTGTATAGGTATGAATTATATGTATACATTCTGCCAACAGTGTTATAAATATGAGCTTAACTTTTCAGTGTTCTCTGACTTTGCTCAGGAAGATGAGAAAGATGGGCACCTTGGGAGGTTGCTCTCTAGCGCTTTCTGCCATGGTGTCTTAGGAGGGATTGCTCTCCCAACTACTAGTTGATCTCATCTGCCAAGATTGTAAAGACTACAGTGTCTATTCAGCTCCATCAAATTACACTCATTAGCAAGTTTTATAAAATAGAGTAAAATTTGTGTATTATTTACGTCAAGCCAAACAATAACCTGCATAGCATTATTGAATGTTAACTAAGTGCTAATCATATAGAAGGAAGCCAGTAACAGTTATGTAAATCTTGATTGCTCTAGAAATCAGAAGACTAAAATTTGGACTTATGTTTCTTGTTTATTACTCATTTTTTTCTTTGTTAAATTTAAATATAGAAGGGGCTTTAACTGGGGAGGGTAGAAGGAGGTCAATATCAAAGTAGAGGGAGGAATGAGGGTGAAATAACATTAAGGACATTTTAAGTACCCATAAAGAATCATATTAATATGTAGTTATATAGGATTCTATATAATATGGGTAAGTCTATGTGTATATAAAAACATATGTAGTTTAAATGATATTTTACAGCCTGGGATGACAAAAAGTCTTAAACTATACAACAAAAACCTTCAATACCAGTCTCTTATACTTCAGAATAGTAGAGTATAAGAGAATCTCAAAATCATATAGCTATTGGTTGCCTTTGGTTGTCTCCCAGAGGTTAAGGTAAGTCCCTATTGTTGAAGACACCATGCATGTCAGATAAAGATCCATAGGACCCCAGTTGATTCTCACTTGAAAGATTCCCTTTTGAGAACTAGCTTTTATAGCACCAAAGGAGCTACACAAGCTTCCAAAAGAAGGAAGCAACTGATAGTCCTACCTAACTCTATCTCTATGAATCATGATAACAACCAACATAGACATGATAACATTAAGGGTACAGTAATGACACTCATCTTGGCCGTAACCAATACCTCTCTACTTGGACTCAAGGCCTAAACAGGAGAGAAGTTATGTTACATACCTGCTACTATCCACAGCTAGTAAGATGATGAATTTTAGGAGAAAATATACCACTACTAGCTTATTAAACTAGGATAATATCAACTCCATTGTGTATAAACACAGATGGCTTGGCTTCCAGACCTTATATGCAATATATCTATATTCCTATCACATTTAGAGTTGACTGTGATGCTTCATGCCTGTAAATTTGAGGCTTACCTCAAATCCAAAATCAGACACCACCACATAATGAGCTCTAGGGTGCTCTGAGTTAGAGAAGAAAGTCAACAAAAACAATAAAACCAGTTCCTTTTAACAATTTAATTTATTAATTAAAATAAAGCAAATGTGTGGTGCTATAAACATAGTACAGAAACTCTTACAAAATTATTTCCTAAACTCTCCTGATGTTACCATATAGATAGAAGAAAAGTAAAATTGATGTTGAGTTTTTTTTTTTTTATCTAATTTATCTGAATAAAAGCTGAATTTTCCCCAAACTTCTTCATACAAATATTGCCTGGTTCAACACTCAAATGTTAGTGATGAGCTGTATCATTATGACATGTTAGCCACAGTCTAAGAGGTAAAAGGATGGGAAACGAAACAAGAGTAAAGAAATGTTTACTCTGAAAGCTAGAAATAATGAAGGAAGCTGAGGTCAAGGGTACCCAGACTTGGGAACTGCATTCCTGCTTCTGCAAGGATGAAAAAGTCAGATGAAAACATTCTTCTGCTGGTTGGAATTCTCTGACACTAGGTTGTTGTGGGCAGAGATTCAGCTACTTGGGCCAAGACTCAGCCTTGAGACAGAGATTAAGATGGTGCGTTTTCTCTGCCAAGCTTCTCAGTTACTCTGGCTATGTGAGGCTAGGAAGACAAGAAGTCTTTGAGCAAACAAACCTTTTTGTGTGTGCTTTATGTATATGATAATATTTGTCATGATGCATGAACAAAAACTGAAAGAAGAAAATCAAACAAAATATGCTACATGATAGTTTTGATTCAAAAGACAAAAGACATGTGTGTGTGTGTGTGTGTGTGTGTGTGTGTGTGTGTGTTGCACATGTTGGAAAATGAAAAGGTGAAAAAAAGAGGGAGAAGTATATTTTCTTGGAAGGCATTGCCTTCCAAATTCAAATTCCCGTTTAGCCATTTGTTAGAGCCTGCTTTCAGCCATAATCCAAGACTGACTTTCCTAGCCTAGCTCAGAGGCATTTTGTGAATGTTTGAACCACATGTCTTTCATAAGAATTTTATCCTAGATTCTGGAACCCACCACAATGAAAGAAATGCAGTAATTTGTAGGAGAGTTATTCTCGAAAAGATTTTGCTCACCCTTTAGTAAATATATGTATGAAATTTAACACGTGTCATATTTTATCTAATGTTTAAAATTAAAGTTAAATATAAATCATTGATTGGAGTCAGTACTACACTGTAATAATTTCTAGTAGGTTACTAGCTTTACAGTGCTAAATATTTTCATGTTTATTAAAAAAAAAAAAAACCACTGTTCTGAGCTTCGTTTAAATTATTGGTAGACTGATTTAACCACTAGGTTTAGTCCTCAGGGGTGAAAAAGTAGACAAAAATCTTCCCAAAGCAACAAAAAAGTTATTCTGCAAATTTTTCTAAATTTCACACTATATCATCTCTTTAGACAAAACACTATCCAAACGTAATAACACTTGACCAGTTATTTAAAATGGGATAAATAGACAAGGCATTGCTACTTGAGAAAAATGTTCTTTAGCTTTATTTAGCTACAGGCTGGAAATGAATCTTTTAAAACTGGATTCATATCTTGTCTACATCATCGTTTTGAATGAAGACAGACATAAACTTATTTTAGTTTTCTTGATAATATTTATACTTTGGACAAAGATTTTCTATGAGAAATGACACAAAATTTAAACAATCACTATGGTCTTCTAGGAGAGCTTATTACCTGTTACGGATTAAGTAAAATTTAAGAAATATTGCTTAGGACCATATAAACCCATCTCATTAGAAGATGAAAGTGTGATATATTTCACTCTAAAGCTGCAGGTTTTTTAATCAGGTTATTATATCTATGGGTAGCTGACCTTAAATAAAAGCAATGTAGGAAATTCAATTTTAAAATAGTAGAGTATTAAACTGTCCAGGAAGAATCTGCTATAAGGTCAAAGAGCAATGGGCCTGAGAAAATTGTAATGATTATACAATAATTAAGCTCATCTTTTGTCTACCAACAGAGAGAGGACAAAACCACAAAAACAGTCACTGACTATGCCTTTATGACTTTTCTCCTGTGGCTGATCTTGAGAATTAAGAACTGTTCAACATAAAGCTGAGATACAAAAATCAGGTTCTAGTAACTCAATTTTACAAGATTTTATCTTTGTGGTGCTAATTTCAGTTGTCTGATTTTACTTAAGTTTCATAACATCTACATTTCCATGGATCCATGTGTGTTCCCCAGGGCTGAAGACTTTTTAGAATTAAAGCATAATACTCACTTTTAACTACGAAGTCACTGTTTCCTGAGAATTAGCCAACCTCCGAGTATAGGATTCTTCTATCTATTGAGCTAGAATATCTCTCTGGTCTGAAGGTTTTCTTAGCTTACATTACTCCTCGTGCTCTCTCCAGACACTAGGAATTTTCTCTGGCATCGTTCTATGAATAATCTAGCTTACAACATGGAGATGCTCTTCTTGTTGTTCAGCAAGGTGCTGCACATAGGTGAAGTCTGCAGTGGGCAAAGCACTGATTAAACTGTTCATCTCCACTGTTCTAAAATTTCTTATTGTCATTCCTTTATTTAAACACATTCTATGGATGTTTATTATCTATGCAAGAAAAAAATCACAAACCTTTACTTGACAATACATATTCCCCAAGTCAGTACTGTCACATGGGATAACTTTGTTTTTCTCTTTTTCCTCAGACCAAGGTCAATTGCCTTAGGTATAAGTTAGGTCATGGCTGGTTCTTGTCCTGACATTATGGCTGTTTCAAATGGTTGTATGCTGCCTGAAACTATCCCAAATGTACATGTCCAAGTGAACAATTTCAGTTTTTCCTCCAGTCACAAATAAGTCTGATATAATATTTCTGCTAAATATTTTGTCTTTATTCCTTGATTAAGAGGAAAAACAACAACAACTGGAACAAGTCACTGCCCAGTACTCTATTCTAATCAGACCACATATACACTGATGTGAATAGCATGCTACTTTTAGAGCCAAGACAGTCAATTTGAGACTTAGCAAACACTATAGCACACTGTGAAGGTCAGTTTGAGAAAGACGGCAGAGATGGGTAGAAATGAAAGAATGGAGAGAATCTGAGGTCCTTATCACCAAGCTGCCATTTACTAAACTCCAAAAGCATCATAAATAGTAAATTATTGTAGGAAAAACTATTAACTGGGGAACTTTGCTACTACATCCAAACCCTGTAATGGATTTGGCAAAACCATTTTTGATACATTCACTACCCCACACCTACACACTGGACCGCATACTATTTTCTGTAACCTGAACTGTTCAACATGGCAGCTAGCAGCTGTTTGGTGGTGACTGAATACTTGTATTGAGCTAATCTGAGCAGAAATACATCATAAGTACAAATATGCAACAAAATGAAGACAGAATATGAAAAATAAAAAACCTATTTTGATTTTTAAATTGACTATATGCATGCTACAATAATTAAATTTTAGGCATATTGGGTTAAATGAAATATATTATTAAAATTAAGCCAGAAATATTGCATAAAACTTGAATTGTGACATACAGAGCTCAGAATACTTCACAGGACATCTAAAATTTCAGTGTGGAGAATCACAATTCCTACTGTGAAAGTAGAGGATATAAGTTCCATAAAGCCCAGAACATTATACATTTTCTTATGTTTGTGTAAAAGAAAGCAAAACAAGGTGGAGAATGTAGCTTGTTCTGAGAGAGCTTTTCTAGTAATCAAAAAGCTTGGGTTTGAGCCTCATAACTGCCAAGATACACGTGTGTGTGTGTGTGTGTGTGTGTGTGTGTGTGTGTGTGTGTGTGTGTGTTAGAGAGACAGAGAGAAACAGAGACAGAGAGAGACAGAGACAGAGACAGAGAGAGACAGAGACAGGGAACAGAATATAAGGGTTGGAGATTCAGATACAGATGTGGAATTCATTATTTCATATCCCAAAGACAGGCCGATATGAAATTAGACAAGCAGGCGCAAAGCCAAGTAACTGTTCACTCTGTGGGGTCGGCATCAGCTATAACACAATTCTATCAATAGGAATGAAGGAAGGATTTTATTTTTACATGTATATAGAACCTGGATTAGAGTAGAAAAGTCTCAGGAACCAAACTTAACATTAAATGGAATTGAACCAAGTAGCTAAAATGTTTCAATTTCAATGTGGACAAAAATGGGTCCTGGTACTTAAGAATGTCAGAAAAACTGAAATAAGAAGGAGCAGAGTAGAAGAAAGCTGTCTATGGCTACAGACATCATCTGTGGATACAAAGAAGGTTTCCACCCCTGTGCTGACCTACCCACAACCTTTTCAGTCTGAGAGCTTGTGGATTGCTCATACATCTGTGCAGCATCAACTGGGCTCGTGAGCTACTAGGATTAAGCAAGGGTTGAGTCAAGGCGTAGGAACTGTCTCTGGCCTTAAAGACGCTAATCGGTCCTCAGTTGTGCGATTTATTTGTTTTAATACTTACAGTTTTATTTCAGCAGTTAGAAAAACTGATTGCAGGAAGAAAAGAATTCATGGAACAATCAAGTTGTTCAAGATCTCAAACTGAGGCAAGTAAAGTGAAAGCCAACACTTGCAGGTGTCTCTACCGACTAAGGGCATTGGTGTTGCACTTGCTGTTAATTCCCGATTCTGCCCAGGTAGTCAGTAAAATGAATGGTTAATCACAAAGATGCCACTCCATCTATGTCACTTCTGCAACTCCCCCTCCGTCTGGTACTTTATATTGCGTCTCCCTTTGAGTATGGATTCATGGATTAGAGTGCTGATCTGCAACAGACACAGTGTGTGGCCTTTTTAAAGAAGAGGTGTTATAGTTTTATTATCTCTTATGAAAATAAAATTATATAGTAAATTACTATCTTTTTTCCTTCCTCCAATTCTTCACATACTTCCCTTACTTCTGCTCAAATGCCTGGCTCATTTTCTTAAATTGTTATATTTGCACAAACACCTGTTCTTTCTCCCTGTGTGTATACATATGCATACATATACATATAGATACAACTGGCTAGTTTAGTCAGTGTTGCCTGCATGTATATGATTTCAAGGATGACTACTTGGTATTGGATAATCAGTCAAGAAGCTTCTCCCTAGAGGAAGACTACTTCTCCTCTCAGCCTCCCGTAGTAGTATATAGTTATTTGTCTATGTGCCGGTGGCCTGTGAGACTTACCTGCTCCCATGTAACCACATCTGTTGGTAGTGATCTCATTAAAGTCTTGTTTAGTTAGCTATAGCATTGAGGTCTTGTGAATGAAGCTTCACTGTCATCACTGCAGATTTCTTGGTCTTCTGATTTTCAATATTTTCTCTCATCTTTCTCTATATTACTTAAGTGCTAGAGTGTATGAATATCTCTCTGTCTCTGTCTCTCTCTCTCTCTCTCTCTCTCTCTCTCTCTCTCTCTCTGTCTCTCTCTATCTCTACCCCATATGTGTGTGTGTATGTCTATGTATGTATGTATGTATGTATCACTTGTGGCTGGGCAGTCCATGATTACTTGTTTTATATACTTTGATCAGTTGTGGTTTTCTGTAATGGTTTCTTTCTGTTGTAAAAACAAAACAAAACAAAACACAACAAGAAAACAAAAGTATTCCTTTGGTAAGAGATGGACTATAGACTTATCTGTGGGTCTAGGAATCAATATTTAGATTGCAATTAGGAATTATGCCAGTCTAATAAACTGATTTTCTTTTATAATACATGACCTCAGCTCTGGGTAGTTGGTTAGAATATGAAGTTTTGTTTAAAAAAAAAAAAAAAAAAAAAAAAAAAAAAAAAAACAAAAAAAACAAAAACCAAAAAAAAAAAAAAAAAAAAAAAATGTATGCAAAAATGGAAACAAAGTATCTTTAACTTTTATGTCTCTCACTTGTTTATCATATAGATGATTTTAACATACTGTGCAATATTGTCTTAAGAAGGAAGATAATGAGCTGGGTAGTGGTGGCTTTAGTTCCAGCGATTGGGAGGCAGAGGCAGGCGGATTTCTGAGTTCGAGGCCAGCCTGATCTACAGAGTGAGTTCCAAGACAGCCAGGGCTATACAGAGAAACCCTTTCTCAAAAAAACACCCCCACCTCACCCCACCCCCAAGAAAGGAGGAAAATAATGAACAGAAACTAGATCTTTTTTCACATGTTTCTTCAAGTTTAGTAATACTGTCAGTTAACACAATAATTAAAAATGTTTCAATATTTAAGAACTCAGTTGATAGAGGTTAGTGTTGTGTAGCCAAGGGTTTGAATTCTAGCTTAGTGGGTCTGGATGACACTATTTAAAACCTTTTGAAAGTCATATTACTTCTCTGTGAAGTGGGAATATACACTTCTCTTGATCACAATGTTATAGTGAGGTTGATTAAAGAGAATGGCAGAAGTCACCAGTATTATATTAAGTCATCACACCACCCATGATACCATCTTAATTTTTCTCCTCATGTTTGACTTCATCATTGAGACTTTATGAATAGTATAATAGTAGAGAAAGCAGCCAGTGGTGCTGAAAAAATTATAAACAGTCTATTAGAACAATGTGGATTTATGTTTTGCTTAACTTTAGGGATTTACTCTGAGAATTATGAGGTGATCTCATTATTCTGTGAACATTGAATACTACTCAAACATAGATGTTATAGTCTACTTTATACCCATGTTCTGGGGCTGAGTCTGTTGTTTCTAGGTTACAAACTCGGAGAACATGTTACTGTCCTGAATCACATTCCAACCTGTAACACAGGGGTAAGTATTTGAGTATCTAAATATATGGAAATATAGAACATGTGTACTAAAATACTGAATGGTATGAATTTTCCCTTCTAAAATAATATATATGAAGCATATATGTATATGTTTCTATTTCTAATGTTTCCATTTGTATTGAACAAAGTATCACATTTAGTTTACAAATAAAGAAGCTAAGAAAAGACAAATGATTTGTTAAATGCTATACAGAATTACTAGTAATGTTGTAGAGTTCTCTACTGTAATGGTGAGTTATGTTGACTGGGGTAAGATTGCATACATTTAACCTTGACCTAGCCATTTTGTGCCTTTGGAGTAACAGAGGCATTGCTTTTTTTTTTTTTTTTTTTTTTTTTTTTTTTTTTTTTTTTTTTTTTTTTTTTGCATTACATTTATTAGATTTGTTAAAAAGAACAGGGAAAGTTGTATTTCATTTTTTCTGGTCTTTTTATTTGACACTGCCCCAAATCCCTCCAACTGGTGATCTATTGAAACTTCTGCTTGTAAAATCAGATGTGGTTAGTAAAGAGGCATCAGTTACACTTTTTTTTTAAAGAACCAATTTCCTGTAATCATCTCTTTACCCAGAAAGCCAAGATTAAAGAGTCCCTGAGATCTTTTAGCAGCCAGAAGCAGGTGGCTTAACTTGGGAGAAGGCAGAAGAGTCTACACAAATTGGAAATGAGTATTCATTTCTGTAAAATAGTCTCTGATTAGTTTCAAAACTCAAGTAATTATAGTTCCTGTACACAGTAATGCTCAACAAATGTTTGATGGTGACAGCTATGACATTAGGGGGACAGGATCCCGAATCACTCAGGACTCAGGAAATGCCAGAACCTCTCAGAGATCATTTGTAAAAGCAATTAATTAAAGCACTTATTGGAAATCTGATCATTCACTATTATTCATTAAGATTTCTAATGTTTTATTATTTTGAATTTCTTTTTAATCTGGAGTTTTCAACCTGGCAAGAAATTGTCCTGTTTACCAAAGGAATTTATATATATGTATATAATTATATACAAATTATATATATATATATATATATATATATATATATATATATATATATATACAAGAGTGTTGTATAAGAAATCTAGTAGATTGTACAAAATTATTAATTTAAAAAGAATGTAAAGTTCTGACCACCTTTCTTGAATTCTGTCAAAAATTTTCTCTGACAGTCTCTGAGAAAGTAACAAGTTGAATATAATATCTCAGATGCTCCAGAATATACCCATAATAGAGTGGCCTCTTCCTGCCAGGACACCATGAGTGTCTGAAAACAGAAACCTTCAGGAAACCGTTCGTTTATAAGAGAACTTCAGAGTGACTCCTTAATATACCAGTGGGTGTCCTAAGACACCAATCATCCACCAATCTGCTAAGAAAATTCACAAACTACAAGGTTAAAAAAATGAAAACAAAAATCTCTGAGCTTTTCAAAAGTGTCTGAGATAAATCATGGAATCTGGTACACTTGGCTAGAGCAAACAGCCCTTGTTCTCCAAGCAGCCTTCTCCACTGGATAACTGAAGGGAAAATTCTCACACACCCCCCCCAAAAAAAAAACAAAAACAAAACAAAAAAAAAAAAAAAAAAAAAAAAAAAAAAAAAAAAAAAAACCAGAAAACCATGTGGATTAAGAAGCTCTTATCTTTTCCTAAAACACATTCTCAAACTGTCTTTTAGCTTCATTTGATACAATTGCCTTAATCTCTTATGGATGCTACAATTTCATTATGCAAACGCTTCTGTTGAAGTATTTATTTTTATAAAGCAGCCAGAGGCAAACATTCCCTACTGAGTCTCATTCTTTAGGTTCCCAAAGAGATTCTATTTCCCACAGAACACCAGGCTGTGAAAGACTGTTTGGCTGTGGTTGCAGGAGATGGGAGATGGATAAGGAACAACTCTTCAGCAAGGCATCCAGAGGGGCCCAACAGAACCTAAACATATTCATGTTGCTCTCCAAGACTCACCGCTGTGTGGGCGATCATGGATCTGGGTAGCTAAGTGAGGAATGTGATCCTAAAACATATCATTTTGTGAAAATTATCACAATGACCATTATTTTGAACACTGTGCAGATACTTCCACCAGTGACCTATGATGGCCACTTGCAGTACTTTCTAGTGGCTGTATGCTGAGGGACACTACTCAGCCAACAGATGTGGTTTTATGGGTTCTGTGATTGTCTTTTTATACAGAGGAGCCAGGGAAAAATAAAGGCAGGTAGACAGGTTCTGATGTCAACAGATTGGGCTTTTATTGTTATTGCTATACTCATTGTTATGTATATCAGTTTACTGGTAGACTTGGAAAATCTCAGCTATATACCTGATGCCACGTTTTATGTGTTAAGTACCACAAATCAACCGTGAAGAGCCACTGACTGACTGCTCTGTTGTGTTCCCTATGGCATCCGGATCCACAAGGACATTATCACTCCTTTTCATTAATATCCCATAACAGAGTGCGGATGGCATCACTGTGGACGCATCGAGATATGTTTTACAACTCTGCATAGCAAACTACAATGCAGGGTAGACTTGTTTCTGAAATATGAGAATAATAATTTTAAAAAATACAGATTTGGTTATGATTACAACAGTATGGCCACTCTGTACACAAATCCAAAAACAGCCAGCTAGAGAATTCAAACACAAATAAGCCATTGGACTCCCCACCATTATTGAGGTAACACATACCATCTCTGTCACCATAAACATGATTAAGTAAAACTTTATATGTTAGCTGTCTTACAAGGCTGAACGTGAACAACTGTTGAAGCATTATCTAGTTATTAATTCTTTTTCTTCTTAGAAAGAAGCTTTGTAAATTTATGATTTCACAGAGGTCGTGTATCATCATTCTGTTTTCCTACAGTCTTCAATGTTTTGTGTAAAAGCACCACTTTAAAGCGGGTTCATATTATTTGTATTTATAAATGAAGGTTACACTTTTAGATTCTATTATTTGGAGATTATTTGCCAGGCTTGGTTTGTTTCATTAGGCCAGCTCTGTAGTATCCTGTACTGTTGCACTCAATTTAGTGAAATGAAATCACTCTCCTTTATGCATCCGGGTATATATAGAATGCTTATATTGCCATTTATGATTAAACCGTTCCTTTGGCACGTGGGCCCCTTAGTCACACTACATTTGAAAAGCATTGCTTAAAGGATAAGATGCTAAACCTATGGTTAGGGAACAAACGCTCTACATAGGTGTAAGTCATTAACTGGGCTATTATTGTTCTGTTACTCCCGTGGTTCTAATCGTAACATTCATCTTTACCAATTAGAGAATGAGGGCTTTGTTCTCACTTCTCAGTAAGCAACCTGGGATATAAAGAAGTCCGGGGCTCCTGAGAGCGTCCGATAATGGTTAAGTTATATATCTTAACAATCCGTTCCTTTGCCGGCTTCCACTGACACAATTCTGTTGGATTGTCTCAGTCCATGATTATAACGCTTCCCACTGTTTTCCAATTGAAAGCCCTGGGAAATCATTTGGACTTTTAGACACTTTTAATAATTGCAGTCAATGATTCCAAATACAGTCTGAGTTTCTCAAGCGGCATCATAGATCGAGACACTTTTCTTACATGACTAATGTCCCCTGGGTCTTGTCCTGTTTTCTGCAGAGCCTGCCTCCTCCCCTTTCTATCCCCCTCATAGCTCAGAAGGAATGAAGACGATCACAAATGGGTTTGTGAGTATCATTCTACTCCTAAGCATTACACAATCTGCTTACTTTTCATTCTGTCCCCTTAGTTCCTTGGGTTTTCTCTTGCAATGAATCCTCTCTGTATCTCAACTTCCCCAGTCATGTTGCTGTCTCTGGCCCATGTCAACAACTGCTGAGGTCACATGCTCTCAGATTCTGATAATGAACCCCTTAGAAGAGCCCCTCTTTCACTGCCTTATACTGCTCTCTGGTTAGCATGAACAGTGGAGGCCAAGGGTCAGAATCTGTCTTTCCTGCTTATTTACTTTCTATCAAGTGATGCAGTCTTAGTAGACTATCCTCAGCTCTCTACACACTGTACCTTAAATGTTAAAACAAGAAAACCAATATCCAGCTCACAGGATCAGACGTTTAATTTCTACTTGGAACAATACATGATAACATGCATCATCTTGTTTATCTATAAAGAGCCAACTGTGTGCCACTTATATTCCTAAGGTCTCAAAGGGGACAAAAACAATCTCTCTAATCGCAATCTTACTTCTTGTCACCTATCATCATTAAAAATTTCTTTTCTCTTTTATCACTACACAATCTAGAGTGTAACCGCATGGGTGAGTAGCATCTCTGTCTGCTGCTCTTAGACTGACAACCATGGCATTTATGTTCACTAAGGGTAGACTATCCCTTCAGCTTCATTCTCTTCAAAATTTTACTCACATTCTCACACTAGTGTCATTGAGTGTGCAGAAAGCCAAGAGACATAACTCAAGTTCAAAATCAAAGGCTGGTAATTCAGTCTCAGCAGAGGCAACTGGCTTCATTTCCCCACCTTCAGTCCAGGTAAAGAAAAGCCTTTTGTTTCTTCAGATAGACAGGAGGCCTGTGTATTCAGGTTTCAAGGAATGTTTCAAGTAAGCAGGCATGATAGCATATAAATGTTTTGAGAATGGCAGCTTCTGAGCAAATTTTTGACTCCCCCCTTTTCTGTACTATTTATTGCATGCCCTGGGTAGGCTAGAGTAACATCAGTCAGGCATAGAAAGAGGATCTCATAAAAATTGCATAAACTTTTAGCAAAGCTAGCTAGCCTAATCTGCTGTAACGTCTGTGCGCTAAGGAATATTTACTCCTGCACTTTAAATCAGTATCCATGGAACGCACTTTGTGCTATGTTTTATCCTGTTTATTTTCTTTTTGCAAAGTGCTACAGGTGTTGAAGGTCAAGATGTAGACATTTCACTGCTCTAACCCAAGACAGTGTCACTGATGTGCATAATTTACACCACCAAAATACATCAAACTTTCCTCACTGCCAAATGGCTTCTCCACTGTCTTTTTTTTTTTTTTTTTTTTGAATCTTGCTATCATTAAAGGATGACCATCACCCGTGAATCTTTGAACATAAAAATTCACTTGTAACGCCTCAGATTCCTTGGAACCCAACATCACTTCCTCAGGTCTTCTATGACTTGCCTTTGCTTCTTGCACTGGTGCCAGCTTGAAGAACGTGCATCTCATGGAGAGAGTCTTGAATTGTAATGGAACCCCACCTCAGCAGCTACTGCTCTCCTAATGTTATGCCCTCTGCCTCTCCTTCACCTTCCTTTGGCTCATTTACTTCCACTCATCCCCTGAATCTCATTTTCAATCTCAGCTTTTCAGAGTCAGCCAGTCTCTCTGTTCAGAATGAACTCACTGCATTGTGTGAGACCAACCACAGTGCATAAGTGGTTGATTTCCCTTTTCCCCTGCAAACTTAAGAACAGAAAGTAAATCTCTAATACCTGTATTCTTAGAGGCCAACATTAGGTATAGCACTTCGAGGTTGCTCATTGATATTTGAATAAATGAATGTATGGTATGGATGCAAGGAATTCATTGAATGCATTGAATGCCATGTTTGCAAGGAGAATTTGTTTTCTGCTAGTCTTTTATGTCCTTTTACTGGGCTACAAACTACATTGATGTAAGACTGACAAGAAGAAAAAACTAAATGTGTGTATAGACATTATATGTGCATACATATGCATACATAAGCATATTTAGAGCCCCACAGAAATATGTCATTCAAAGAAGTAGCTAATTAAGATTTTCCCAAGCTGTAGAAATAGTAGTCTAGGGCCTGGGAGGTTAGGAGTGAGTAGTAATAGAAAATCTCTGCTTAGTTTTTGTCTAGATGACCTGTCTCTTGGTGAGGGTTGGATATTGAATTCACCCACTGTTAGTGTGTATACTGGCTGGTTTTCTGTGTCAACTTGACACAAGCTAGAGTCATTACAGAAAAAGGAGCCTCAGTTGAGGAGTTGCCTTCATGAGATCCAGGTGAAGGGCATTTTCTCAATTAGTGGTCAGTGAGAGAGGGCTCAGCCCGTTGTCAGTGGTGCCATTCTTGGGCTGGTCGTTCTGGGATCTGTAAGAAGGCAGGCTCAGCAAGTCAGTAAGCAGCAAGTCCTCTGCGTTAGCTCCTGCCTTTAGATTCCTGCCCTGCTTGAGTTTCTGATTTTGACTTCCTTTGGTGATGAACAGCAATGTGGAGGTATAAGTCAAATAAATCCTTTCCTCCTCAATTTTCTTTTTGGTCTTAGTGTTTTGTCACAGCAAAGGAAACCCTCAGTAGGACAGTGTGTGAGGGTCGATATGTGATTTAAGCTACAGTTCTGTTTGTTGTACAAACTTGGGTGTCCTGTGTTTGGTGCATAGATGTTAGTATTTGCAATGACATATTGGTAGATTTTTCACTTGATGAGTATGCAGTGTTCTTCCTCTGATGAGTTTTGGTTTGAAGTCTGTTTTGTCAGATACAAAAATATGATACTTTAGCTTGGTTCTAGGTCTATTTGATTGGAGTAAATTTTTCTATTCTTTTACCCTGAGGTGATGTCTATCCTTGATGTTAAGGTGTATTTATTTTATGCACATGATGGGTGGATCCTATTTTTTTGTTGTTGTTACTGTTTGTTTGGTTTTGGTTTTGGTTTTGGTTTTATTCATTCTGTTAGTCTGTGTCATTTTATTGGGGAATTGAGATAACCGATATTGAAATTTACCAATGAGCAGTGAGGAGTTGCCTTCATGAGATCCAGGTTTCTATTTATTTTGTTCGTGTATTTTGTGTATGTATATGTGTACATGTGTGTATGTGTATGGATTTGTGTGTGCATGCCCACACACACGTGTGCATGTGCGCCTATGTGTGCTGCCCCCCATTTGATTTACTGGTTTGGGATTACTTATTTTTTGTGTTATTTTATGTTTGCTTAACCTCTTTAAGTTGGAACTTTCCTTCTAGCACCTATTTGTAGATAGATGTTGCTTAAATTTGGTTTTATCATAGAGTGTCTTATTTTCTCCATCTATCGTGATTGGAAGTTTTGCTGGGTATGGTAGTCTGGGATGACATCTGTGGTCTTAGAGTTTGTAAAACATCTGTTCAAACTCATCTGGCTCTTAGAGTTGCCTTAGAGAAGTCTGGTATGATTCTAATAGGTCTTCTCCCCTTGCAGCTTTTAATATTCTTTGTTCTGTACCATTAGTGTTTTAATTAGTATAGGTTATAGGACAATTCTGGTCTACTCTATTTGGTTTTCTATATATGTCTTGTAATTTAGTAGGTATCTCCTCTTTGAGGATAGAAAATTTTTCTTTTATGATTTGGTGGAAAATATTTTCTGTGCCTTTGACCTGGGTTTACTTTCCTTCCTCTATTTCTATTCTTAGATTTGGTGTTTTCATGGAGTCCTAGATGGCCTGAATCTTTTGATCTTTTGTGCCAGGATAGTTGTTTCTTCTTCTTCTTCTTCTTCTTCTTCTTCTTCTTCTTCTTCTTCTTCTTCTTCTTCTTCTTCTTCTTCTTCTTCTTCTTCTTCTTCTTCTTCTTCTTCTTCTCCTTCTCCTTCTCCTTCTCCTTCTCCTTCTTCTCCTTCTTCAGATTTGACATTTTTTTCTATCACATCTTTACTGTATTTAATTCTCTTTTTCATTTCTTGTATTCTGTTGGTGAGGTTTGACTCTAAGGTCCCTGTTTGAATTCATAAATTTTTCATCTATAGATTTTCCTCAGGTTGAGTTTTCTTTATTGATTCTATTTCTACTTTATTTTTTTTATTGAGTATTCTACTTATATACATTTCAGTTGCTGTCCTTTCCCCATTCTTGTCCCCCAGGTACTCCCTATCCCATCACCCCCACGGCTTCTTTGAGGGTGTGCACCCACCCATCCACCCACTCCCCCACACTGGAGAATCCTGCCTTCACAGGACCGAGGACCTCCTCTTCAACCAATGCCTGGCAAGGCCATCCTACACTGCATATACAGCTGTAGCCATGGGTTCCTCTAAGCATGTACCCAGGCTGGTGGTTTAGACCCTAGGAGCTCCCCTTGGTTAGTATTGTCAAACTTCCCATGGGGCCACAAGCCCCTTCAGCTCCTTTAGTCTTCTGTCTAACTCCTCCATTGAGGACCTCATGCTCAGTTCGATGGTTAGCTATGAGCATCTGCCTCTGTATATGTCAGACTCTGGCAGACCTCTAAGGGATAGCTATATCAGGCTCCTGTCAGCATGCACTTCCTGGCAATACCATCAGCATCTGCATTTCTTGACTGCACATGGAATGGATACCCAGGTAGGGCAGTCTCCAGATGGCCCATGCTCAGTCTCTGCTCCACACTTTGTCTCTGTTTTTGCTCCCTTGAGTATTTTTTTTACTCCTAAGTAGGACCAAACCACCCATACTTTGGTCTTCCTTCTTCCTTCTTCTGAGCTTCTGGTGGACTGTGAGTAGTATCTTGGGTATTATGAGCTTTGGGGCTAATATCCACTTATCAGTGAGTGCATACCATGTGTGTTCTTTTGTGATTGGATTACCTCACTCAGGATGATATTTTCTAGTTTTACCCATTTACCTAAGGATTTAATGAATTCATTGTTTTTAATACTCCACTGTGTAAATGTACCAATTTTTCTGTATTCATTCCTCTTTTGAAGAACATCTGAGTTCTTTCTAGCTTCTGGCTATTATAATTAAGGCTGCTATGAACATAGTAGAGCGTATGTCCTTGTTGTATGTTGGAGCATCTTCTGGGTATATGCCCAGGAGTGGTATAGCTGGGTCCTCAGGTAAAACTATGTGCAATTTTCTGAGGAAACACCAGACTGATTTTCAGAGTGGTTGTACCAGCTTGCAATCCCACTAACAATGGAGGAGTGTTCCTCTTTCTCCACACTCACACCAGCATCTGCTATCCCCTGAGTTTTCTCTCTTAGCCATTCTGACTGGTGTGAGGTGGAATCTCAGAGTTGTTTTGATTTGTATTTCCCTGATAACTAAGGATGTTGAACATTTCTTTAGGTGATTTTTGATCATTTGAATTTCCTCAGTTGAGAATTCTATGTTTAGCTCTGTACCCCATTTTTAATAGGGTTATTTGGTTGTCTGGAGTCTAATTTCTTGAGTTCTTTATATATATTGGATATGAGCCTTCTATCAGATGTGGATTGGTAAAGATCTTTTCCCAATCTGTTGGTGGCCATTTTGTCCTATTGACAGTGTCCTTTGCCTTACAGAAGCTTTGCAATTTTATGAGGTCCCATTTGTCAATTCTTGATCTTAATGCATAAGCCGTTGGTATCCTGTTCAGGAACTTTTCCCCTGTGCCCCTGTGTTTGAGGCTCTTCTCCATTTTCTCTTCTATTAGTTTCAGTGTATCCAGTGTTATGTGGAGCTCCTTGATCCACTTGGACTTGAGCTTTGTACAAGGAGATAAGAATGGATTGGTTTGCATTTGTCCACATGCTGATCTCCAGTTGACCCAGTACCATTTGTCTTTTTTCCACTGAATGGTTTTAGCTCCTTCATCAAAAATCAAGTGACCATAGATGTGTGGGTTCATTTCTCTGTCTTCAGTCCTATTCCATTGATCTTCTTGCCTGTCTTTGTACCAATACCAGGCAGTTTTTATCACTATGTACAGATTTTGTGTGTGTGTGTGTGTGTGTGTGTGTGTGTGTGTGTACAGCTTTTTTTGCTCTGTAGTACAGCTTGAAGTCAGGGATGGTGATTCCCCCACAAGATCTCTTATTGTTGAGAATAGTTTTCTCCATCCTGGGATTTTTCTTATTCCAAATGAATTTGAGAATTGCTCTTTCTAGCTCTGTCAAGAATTGAGTCGGAATTTTGATGGAGATTGCATTGAATCTCTAGATTGCTCTAGGCAAGATGGCCGTTTTTACTACATTAATCCTGCCAATCCATGAGGGGGGGGGGAGGGTGTCTTCCCATCTTTTGAGATCTTCTTCGATTTCTTTCTTCAAAGACTTGAAGTTCTTGTCATACAGAACTTTCACTTGATTGGTTAGAATCACACCAAGATTATTTGTGACAGTGACGGGTGTCATTTCCCTAATTTCTTTCTCAGCATATTTATCCTGTGACTAGAAGAATGATACTGATTTCTTTGAGTTAATTTTATATCCAGCCATTTTACTGTAGTTGCTTATCATGTTTAGAGATTCTCTGGTGGAATTTTTGAGTTCACTTAAGTATACTATCATATCATCTGCAAATAGTGATATTTTGACTTCTTCCTTTCCAATTTGTATCTTTTTTACTTCTTTTTGTTGTCTAATTGCTCTGGCTAAGACTTTGAGTACTATATTGAATAGGTAGGGTGAGAGTGGGCAGCCTTGTCTAGTCCCTGATCTTAGTGGAATTGCTTCAAGTTTCTCTCCATTTAGTTTGATATTAGCTACTGGTTTGCTGTACATTGCCTTTACTATGTTTTTCCTGTGGGCCTTGAATTCCTGATATTTCTAGGACTTACAATGAAGGGCTATTGTTTTTTCAAATGCTTTCTCAGCATCTAGTGAGATGATCATTTTTTTTTATTTGTTTGTTTGAGTTTGTTTATATAGTGGACTACATTGATGGATTTCCATATGTTGAACCATCCCTGCATTCTTGGGATAAAGCCTACTTGATCATGACGGATGATTGTTTTGATGTGTTTTTTGGATTCGGTTTGCAAGATTATTTTTGCATCAATATTCATTATTTTGCATCAATATTCAAAAGGGAGTTTGGTCTGAAGTTCTTTTTTTTTTTGTTGGGTCTTTGTGTGGTTTAAGTATGAGTGTAATTGTGGCTTCATAGAATGAATTGGGTAGTGTTTCTTCTGTTTCTATTTTGTGGAATAGTTTGAGGAGAGTTGGTATTAGGTCTTCATGGAAGTTCTGATAGAATTATGCACTAAAACCATCGGGTCCTGGGCTTTTTTTGGTGGGGAGACTTTTAATGACTGCTATTTCTTTATGGGTTATGGGACTGTTTAGGTGGTTTATCTGATCTTGATTTAACTTTGGTACCTGGTATCTGTCTAGAAAATTGTCCATTTCATCAAGATTTTCTAGTCTTCTTGAGTATAGGCTTTTGTAGTAGGATCTGATGATTTTTTGAATTTCCTCAGTTTCTGTTGTTATGTCTCCCTTTTATGTTCTGATTTTATTAATTTGGATACTGTCTCTGTGCCCTCTGGTTAGTCTAGCTAAGGGTTTATCTATCTTGTTGATTTTCTCAGAGAACTAGCTCCTCATTTTGTTGGTTCTTTGTATAGTTCTTTTTGTTTTTACATGGTTGATTTCAGCTCTGAGTTTGATTATTTCCTGCTGTCTACTCCTTTTCTGTGTATTTGCTTCTTTTTGTTCTAGAGCTTTCAGGTGTGCTGTTAAGTTGCTAGTGTATGCTCTCTACAGTTTCTATTTGTAGGCACTTAGAGCTATAAGTTTTCCTCTTAATACTTCTTTCATTGTGTCCCATAAGTTTTGGTATGATATGCATTCATTTTCATTAAATTCTAAAATGTCTTTAATTTCTTTCTTTATTTCTTCTTTGACCAAGTTATCATTGAGTAGAGCATTGTTCAGTTTTCATGTGTATGTAGGCTTTCTGGGTTTTTTTGTTGTTATTGAAGACCAGCCTTAGTCTGTGGTGATCTGATAGGATGCATGGAAATATTTCAATTTTCTTGTACCTGTTGAGGCCTATTTTGTGACCAATTATATGGTCTATTTTCGAGAAGGTACCATGAGGTGCTGAGAAGAAGGTATATTCTTTTTTTTTTTTTTTTTTTGATGAAACATTCTATAGATATCTGTTAAATCCATTTGGTTCTTAACTTTTCTTAGTTTCACTGTGTCTCTGTTTAGTTTCTGTTTCTATGATCTGTCCATTGCTGAGAGTGGGTGTTGAAGTCTCCCACTATTATTGTGTGAGGTGCAATGTGTACTTTGATCTTTAGTAAAGATTCTTTTATGAACATGGGTGCCCTTGCATTTGGAGCCTAGATATTCAGAATAGAGAGTTCATCTTGGTAGCTTTTTCCTTTGACTAGCGTGAAGTGTCCTTCCTTATCTTTTTTGATAACTTTGGTTCAAAGTCAATTTTATTTGATATTAGAATAGCTACTCCAGCTTGTTTCTTGGAATCATTTGCTTGAAAAGTTGTTTTTCACCCTTTTACTCTGAGGTAGTGTCTGTCTTTGTCACTGAGGTGCATTTCCTGTATGCAGCAAAATTCCGGGTCCTGTTTAAGTATCCAGTTTGTTAGTCTATGTCTTTTTATTGGAGAATTGAGTCCATTGATATTAAAAGATATTAATAAAAGTGATTGTTGCTTCCTGTTATTTTTGTTATTAGAGGTGGAATTATGTTTGTATGGCTTCTTTTGGGTTTGTTGGATGAAGATTACTTTCTTGCCTTTCTAGAGTGTAGTTTCCTTCCTTATGTTGGAGTTTTCCATCTATTATCTTTTGCAGGGCTGGATTTGTGGAAAGATATTGTGTAAATTTGGTTTTGTCATGGAATATCTTGGTTTCTCTATCTATGATAATTGAGAGTTTTGCTGGGTAGAGTAGCCTGAGCTGACATTTGTGTTTCTTAGGGTCTGTATGGCATCTGTCCAGCTCTGGGACTTCCGGTCGTCAGGGAGGGTCCTTACCAATTGCTCTGAGTGCAGTAGATCCTCTGGTATGGATCTGAATATTGTGTCTTCCTAGGAGCCGACCAGCTTGGTTGGTCTGCCCAAGCAGAAGGACCAGGAGCCTATTTCTACTTTAATGGCTTAACTGGTTTATTCACTTCCTTCCACTGTTTGTGTTTTCATAAATTTCTTTAAGGGATTTATTAATTTCTTCTTTAAGGACCACTAAAGTTTTTATACAGGCTATTATAAGGTCTTTTTCTGTGCTTCAGCTCTGTTGCAATTCTGAGGGCATACTTTGGTAGGGTTGCTGAACTCTAAAGAAGACATATTACTCTGGTAGTTTTTGATTGTGTTTTTATCCTGGCATCTAGGCATTTTGGTTTGAAAAGATTGTAATTCTAGATGCTGATATCTGTTTTTGTTTTGTTTCTTCTGGTTTCAGTTGCCTGCTCTGGTTCTTAGAAGGGTATGATGGATGTGTGTTGTCCTGAAGGGAATTCTGGGATTCTGATGGGAGTGGCTACTGGGGGCTTCTAGGTAAAATGTGTTTCTAGGTATTTGGGAACTGACATTTGGAAATGGAGATGAGTTAGGAAAGGAGCTGGGTAGGTCCATTGTGGGAGGAAATCAGGGTACTCCACCAGGATTTGCTTAGAGCCTTGGGAATGGAGGCAGAGAGTAAAGATAGGTCACAATAGGTAGTCTGCTACAAAAGATGGGAATTGCACTGGAGAATTGGGCTTGGAGAATGGAGAGAGGGGTGAAGATCTGCAGTTAGTCTAACTGCTTTCCTGGTTGTAGTGTCCTTAGGATTCCCAGTGTGGTCCTACTGGAGTTGAGAACTGGGATGAATCAATGAATCTTAAGAAGAAAAATTGGAGGACAAGAGCTGTGTGATCCACCAAGGGAGCAAGGAATGATGGGAAACCCCAGCAGCAGTTTGATATGGAGCTAAGACTTGGCTAAGACTTGGGGTATTGGATTTGGAGGAGCTAAGGGAAAGGTGAAGATATGTAGTTAGCCTGCTTTCTTGGCCAGAGTACTATAAAGAGATTTTTAAATTTTCTAAATTACTAAATATTGGATTATAAAGCCCTGAGGAGACTATGATGATGTGAAACTTGAGTCATATATGAGTAGACATTATACAGAAAAGTCTTGACTTACACTTGCTATTGTAGACTCCTTGGGGGTAAACTTTTCTTGTCTTGATTGATAAGAATTACTCCTTAACATGTGAAGACTAGTTGAATTGCTCTGATTATAATTCCAGTAGAACAATGATCTTATAGGAATGTTCATGATACGTATTTTTTCAAGTATAGAAATGGACCTTCCTGTCTGAAGTCACAAAGTTGTAAGTGGAAGAATCAGAATTAAAACAAGGTTCCTGGTGATTAATGTTGATTATCAACTTGAAGTGTATAGAATTCCCTAGGAGACAAAAGTTCTGGATGTATCTGGGAGGGAATTTCTAACTTCTCTTCAGGTGGGAAGGCCCTTTAACCACAGGAAGCACAATTTTATGGGATTTGGATTCCACTTAACAAAAAGGAGAAAGTGAGTGAGCTAAGAATCAGCATTTATTGCCCACTACTTTTGACTGTGAATGCAATATAACCTCTACTGCCATAATTTTCCTACAGTGATGAACTATATTCTTAAAATGTCAGCCAAAATACATTCTTCCCTCAGGCAAAGAACATGTGAGTTGTAAAGGAGATATAAAGCTAAATGTTTTTTCTAGTTTCAATTCTGTCATTAGCATCATTTTTTGTAGCGAATTAGTACATAAAAATTTAATTGATGCCAAAAGTGTAAAAACCCACAGAGTCAGAGTGGCCATTCTAACTGTACACAAGTTTACTGAGCTGTACAGAGTTCAGAAATAAGCAAGTATTTGAGTGGCTACTTTAATCTAATTGTGTGATGTTTTTATTTGAGGTCATTACAATAAAATGACATTATTTTTAAAAAATGACTTCCTTTAGGTTTCTTTGTCAGATACTTTCTCAATCAATAAAAAACTCCATGAATGCATGGGCTTTATGTATGCAAGTCTCAGTTTATGATACGTCATATGAGAGTAGTAACAATATATGGAACCGCATTTGCTCCATCATAGAGAAGCTAGATTTGAAAAATGATGAAGGCAAGGGATATGGTCCTTAGGAGTTTGAATCCCATTTCTCAAAGGCCATAGTATAAGCCCAGGAGCAAAAATTAGCTTCATGGCTGTAGAAAGTTCTTTAGTGAATACAAAAATCACATTTTATCTTCCTGAATCATAGACTTAATATCCCAAGCACTGTCATTATGAAACTCAGAAAAAAATATGTTTAAATTAATTTATAATGATTCTTCATATATTCAGCATTCTCAAAGGGACAAAGAATGAGGGTTAGTGGCCCACTCAGTCACAAGTGAGACATCTGTCTCTATCTTATTTATCCCTCTTCAACCCAGGGGCAGGGAGTATTGTAGAAGGGACAGAAAGACTGTAAGAGCAAGAGATTGGAGAGGACTGGAGGGAAACAGTATCTTCTGGCCATGACAGGGCTGTATCACTCATGAACTCACAACAGCTGTGCTCATCTGCACAAGACCTGCACTACAGTAAGCCAATTAGTATTACAACATGAAGTAGAAAGCCCATCCCTAACTGAGAAGCTATTGACAATAGATTGCTTCTGAGAAAGAGAGAGTCAGTTTTCTTTAAAAAATGTAGCCCCTAAGAGGTCAATTATGATACAGTAGATGAACCAACCACACTCCGGAATATATGATATGGGTTACTACGATTTGCCTCGATTTTGTCAGCTGCAGATAGTTTTTGCAAGTGTATGCTACTTGGTATTCTGGGAACTTTAGGGAGGGTCTATATAAATGCAGGAGACCAGAGAGGGATATGGCAGCTGCAATTCCCCCTGCTGTGATTCCTGACTTCTGACTGTGGGCTGGCTGCTGGCTGGCTGCTGACTGGTGGTTGCTGGTTCCTGGTTTAGATATCCTGACAACAAAGATCAAAAGTGCCCCAAGGAACTTGTTACTCCTATTCAGCAGGAAGTAATCTAAGGATATTGACACATCCTTTCCCCTTTAGCCTTCTTTCCTTCCTACCTATTGTTGTGGGGTAGAAAAGGGAGGTATAAATAGCAACCCATAAAGTGGCCAAAAGCATGGTTACAAAAATATAAATAAATAAAAGAAGGCATGAAGGTATGGGCACGGAGTGTGTGGGAGATCTGGGAGGGCTTAGGGGAAGGAGTGGAGAATAAGTAAGATAAAAATACTTTGTGCATATATAAAAATTTTAAAGAATAAATAGCATTTTTAAAGCATATAAGTGTTCCTGAAAATTAAAAATATTAGTTTGTTCTGTTGCATTTTTGTCCTTTTGGGGGGAAAACTGTATTTTGGAGCTCACCAACTGGCACAAACAGGAAATAATTAGGAATATGAATGGTTAATGCCTTAATTTTCTAAAGCAATTTTATTCTTGTGCATTTTCAGATAATGTAAACAAAGGGACCTTACATTGTTACCTTTTGAGCATACCGAAGATGAAAACATGCGGTAATTTGCACAGCTATTGGAAAGATCTTCAGTACTGAACCATGTGTGCTTCATGTTGGCAGCCTCCTCACACAGGCAGTTATGTTTGAAATGTTGGCAAGTTCATAACAAATTCTTGCATACTTGAAGCTGCCTTGTTGATTTCCTTTCAACTCCATCCTCAGGCAGGCCAGGCGCTTTCTCTGCAGCACCACAATGTGGCAAGAAGGAATGAGCTCCCCTCCCCCATGATTCCTCTATTCCCACTCCTCACACAAATCATTCTCCCCAGATTTCAAAGAAACCCCAGAGAGGAATTCTTGCTGTTCTATCTCCAGGACTACAGCCAGCACAAATCAAGAAAATGGTTTCCAGGTGCAGACCACCCTCCCTTCCCCTTCACTTTAAAATCTGCTGATTGTTTCACTCTTTAATCTGGAGATGGACGATAGGGGGAACAGGAGGGTAAACCTTAGGATTCAAAAGCCTATGGAAAATTATTCTGCCTTTTTCATTTTAGAGGAGTCAGTTCTCTTCTCTAAATCATATCACACAACCCAGCACGATTCATTCTGTCTTTTTTGATAAGCCTCAGACCCTAAATAACCTAGATGCATTATCGGAGCCACGAAAGGAGCCCTACGGAGTGAAGCTTTCATGAAAGTAGTTTTAATCCAATGCTATTACTATCTCCCAGTAACTAGCTCCATTTTCACACAAAGCCATAATTGGTGGGAAAAAAATTGCTTACTCTTCACAATAGTCCTCGATCTGCTAAATTCAGGTAATAGCACATAATTATTGATAAACAAAACACTGAGGGGAAGTGTGTTTGCTGAACTTTCCTAGAGGTAATAATATTCACCGAAGTATAATGACAACTGGAAATGGCAGTATTCAGTACAGGTACTGTGACCCCATTCTTCTCTTAACTGTAGTCATACCTCCTGTGTCCAAATATCAGGATGCTTAGCTTCTTCAACACTCCCACACATCTGCCCAGGAGGTTTCTCATGTCTAGATATGTGAATCCATTTGCATTGTCACCACTTAAAAACCTTTAGACTCTATCCTATGCCATCATTGAAGCTTCTGTGATTTTCTAACTTTGTAGATCACAGCTAAACATTTTTTAGAGGCAATTGATTGTGAATTTTCATCTTGCTATCATGCAACTATTATTCACTGAGAGATAAAATTTAGGTGTTTTTAAGGGAGAAATAAATTTCATAGTGTCTTTAACTTGATCCATAGGACAAGGACATGTTTTACACATCAAATTTGCATTTTCACTTTTTGTTTATCCTGTGAACACCTAAACCTCATGCAGATTCTAAATTCCTTTATTTGTGGAAAATAAACAACATAGTTTTCTTTTTTTCTTGAGGTTCCTAATTTTGTCATGGTATTTTCTATATCATTTTGTTTGTCTGATACTCTTATATTATTTATTCTTAAAGAGGTCAGAAATTCCTACTTTCAGATCTGCTACTAAAATCATCAGATTCCTTTTTTTTTTGTTCTATTTGCTTAAAATGAATTCCTTGGGAAGACTGCTACATCTATTTTGCTTTGGAATTAGTGTCTGAAACTGTTAGTGTTTGCCAATATTCAGGTTTTCTTCCTCTTTGGTACATAATAAATACACATCTGCAAGCTCCTTGATGTTAGAGGAACATATTGACAGAGGTGTGGCTGATAAAAGAGGCAGAAGAGATGTGGTTGCTTCTCAGCCAGCTTCTTGAACATTGCCAATGTATAATTTTCTATTGCCTGATAACTGAAGGCCAGAAGACTTTGAAGACTAAAGAGAGGGAAAAATAATGTTTTGATATATGTAAGTATACATATATGTAAATATATGTGTAAATATCTATATATGTGTATATATGTATGCATGAATGTGTACTTACATATCTGTAAAATAAGAAATAAGCTTATACTTACCCAGGAGAAAATGTACTATGCTGAGTCACTGTGACTTGGGGACCATTTTCCTTTCCTACCATCATAGAAATCGATACATTAAAGTGAGCACTTACAGGAATGCAAAATTGAGAATTTATGATACAGTGGTTTAGTGGATGATTGTAAGAAATCCTACCAAAGGCCCTCTGCCCACACAGACCCCTCATGCTGTCGCAGCAGCTGTGTCAGTTGTTACTATGGATCATTTTGAAGTGACCATATGGTACTTGCAGAACATTGTTGGGGCCACTCTCAACCAAGGTACAGTTAAGAAATGGCTGATTTGAAAACAGAAATACAAAGAAATAAAATCCAGGAATGAAATGGTGTGAAAGTAAAGAAAACTTAGTTGTCTTCTAGAGTGTTACTGGCAGCAGAGGGAAGAAGGGAGGGATGCAGGAATCTAAGGTGCTGTGGATTCTTAGCTTTCCACTGTTACTTCCATATATATATATATATATATATATATATATATAATCACATATCATATATATATAGTGTGTATATATAGTATATATATAAAATGTTTACATATGCTACATATATGTAATGTATTTATGTATGCTTTTCATAATAGTTTATATTCATATATAGGTTGGATATTATATAAATATAGGGTACATAGAGCATATATCTATATAGACTACACTTATATATATTTATTTAGGCTGTATATATAATATATATTTATTAGGCTACAAGAAAACCAGTGTCTTATAATTGAAGAATATGTGCAAGATAATGGCTGGGTACAGTTAAAGGGGCCTGGAAATGACTGTTAATAAGAAGATTAAAAAGTTATATTTCTTTAATGTAATTTTACATTTTGATAAGTACTCCATGAACATTGTAGTAAAGGCTATTGGCTCTCAAAACAGTGTTTTTTAACTGAGATACTGATTCCTACAGGAGATTTGAATACATGAAGATTTTTATAGACTGTATAATGGCAATGGACAGATTAATGGAAGTTTGCTTTGATACCTGTCTTATATTGCTACCTTTTGAATGAGCAAAGCTGTAAGTGAACAAACAGATACATTCTTCTTAAATCTCAGGAGCATATATATTATTATCCTTTCTTATGTATTTCATAAAATATATGTTTAAGGGAATCATGTCAAAGACTTTTCCAACTTGGACAACAAAGTACTTTGGAAAGATAATTTTAGTCTAGACTTGATCTAGAAGCAGAAGCATAATTTTGCTAAATGAGTGCTAGACTAAGAGAGTTGGGATTGGATTAAGAGTCTAGTTGCAGGTCTTAGAACTGGAGAAGCTTGTCCTCAAGTTTGGAGTCCCCTGTAAATAACAAAAATCGAGGAGTCAGAAACTGAGAAAGCCCATTCCTGCTCACCACCATTTTCTCTACTGAGAAAATAAAACCCACCTTAAGGTAAAGTGTGGCCTCTGAGAACAGTCCAAACTCTGAGGTGCTCTTTCTGATCAAGACCCCAACAATGCTGAGAACACATTATTGTAATGTTGTTTGTTCTATGCTCTACTTTTCCATTTGTGCCCTGAAATTGTGAACATTTCAGAGTTTGCCCTATCGGAGAGTCAAATGGCTTAGCTCTAAATTACAGGCTCAAATCTCCAGAGTCCTTGCAAATCACTATTTTGGATGCTTTAGGTTGCACATTAACTCCCAAATTGTCATTCACAATGACTCAGTGTTAAGTACTCTTCTCGAAGCTGTTCCATATCTTAACCCTTGAGTGAAGCTAGGGGTAGGAGCCGTTGGAGAGGGTTCCTGTCCTGGAGTCTTATGAAACTTTACCCTCTTAGTCTTTAATGAGCATCTGGGAGGGGCTTTCCTCTTCCTGAGGCAAGACATCCCCCACTGTAAGGAAAGCAAGCAAACAAACAAACACCAAAAACAAAACCCCCCAAACAAAATGAAACAAACCACCACCACCACCACCACCACCACCACCACCACCACCACCACCATCATGACCACCACCACCACCACCAACAATTAAGATTTCTCTCAACTTGTGAATATAGCCTTGAATTCTGGGTACATTTCTCTTTCTTTTCCTGAAAATATCCCACCTCTAAGCTCTGAAAAAAAAGGTGAGCGTTTCAATATTTCCCCCCTATGATCAGAAGATGAATAATGCAATCCAGTGAAAAGATATGTAACCAAAATACTGTGGATGTCTTCCATGCAGCTGATGGTTCTGTGGACACAACTGTGTTGGACTTTCTTCTCTTCTGGGGCCACTAACCTGCCTGTTGATTGTACCTGCTTGCCCACCCCCCCCCCCCAACATATTTTACTCCATCTCAGGAAGTAGCAATGTACAAGAAAAAAAAAAAGTCAGGTGTTTATGCCAGAAAAAATTCTATCCTCCCAACCTATGCTTGTGAATATTCCTAATTTTGTGTTCTAACGTAGTAAGCAAAGTTACTGGTGGTTGCTTTACAAGTTCTAACAAACAAATGATATTATGTGTGATACCTTTTCTTCACCAGTAAGAACCAGTTAGTACCTGTTAGTGCCACTGGCCTATTTCAAGTCAATTATCTTGCAATGGTCCAGGAAAACAGTTTGAAAAAGTCTAAGGGGTTAATCATTCCCTCTTTTTGACTGAGTTCTCTCCTGATAATATTGTTCAGGGAAAGTAAGGAATCATTTTGCTTTATTTAAAAACCTAGATACTTTAAATTTTGTTCTGTGCTCCTGAACTCCATGACAGTGCATCTCACCAGTGGAGCCATCTTTAACTAGTCAAATGAGGTTCTTCCATCACCCCTTGTTTACCTCTTTCACAGTTAACTAGCTAAGCTTACTCCTCTGAGTATGTGCATGGTATGTGCACATGAGTGTAGGAGGAGCTAAGGTGGGAGGAGTAAAGAGAGGAAGAGGAGGAAGAAGGAGAGGAAGAGGAGAAGGAAGAGGAGGAGCTAAGAGAGAGATGAGACTGGAGGGGGGGGGACATGGAGGCTGATGTTCACTTGTCTGTAGCAGTCAAAGGTAGTTGGTATATCTAGGTTGGGTATTGGGTTATACCTCTGATTGTAAGGGTATCTTGTTATTGATTATTACTAAATATATAAGCCTTTGGATAATCTAAGCATTAGAGTCTCATCTGTACAGAGCCCATGTGGTTGGCGGGATGGTCCAGGCACTGCCCAGCCTTGTGGAGACAGCATGGAAGATTGGCAGAGCCATCTCTCACACTGGTGTCTTGTGGGTGGCAGGACTGGTGTCTCTGGCTGGCTGTTTCTAGCTGCAGCACATACGTGGCCTCTAGCCACATGGTTAAGCTAGGCAGAGACACTGCAGCCTAGACAGCTTGACTGGTGGCCATTTTTTTTGTTTGTTTTGTTTTGTTTTTTAAAATAATTACTACAACACATGAGTGTCTGGCTGTTTGCACATGTAGGCACCAGTGATGGACACTGGGTCTCATCTTCTATTGCTCTCACCTATTTCCTTAAGAAAAAGGTTTCCTGCTGAAGCAGAAGCTCTCAACATTTTGGTTAGGCTAGCTGGCCAGTGAACCATAGGATCCACCTGTCTTCATCTCCCTGCAGATACATGGTGAACATTATCCTGTGAGGGTCAGGGCCTCAACTTCATGAATACAAAGCAATACACCCTGAGCCATCTCCTCAGCCCTTAAAAACTAAAGAGTCACTTAGCTCTTCTTAAATGAAATGATGTGTTATGTGACGTTTTACAAATTCAGCTCTGAAAGAAGACCTTGGACTGCTTGCAGTGACAAACAATTGGGAAATTGAATCATGACAGAAACCCACAGCCCTTTGCTATATACCTGAAAGTGGGGCATGGCATTGTCAAGAGAGTGCAGAGGCATTTTCTTTTTTTTTTCGAGACAAGGTTTCTCTGTGTAGTCCTGGCTGTCCTGGAACTCACTCTGTAGACCAGGCTGGCCTCGAACTCAGAAATCCGCCTGCCTCTGCCTCCCGAGTGCTGGAATTAAAGGCGTGCGCCACCACCGCCCGGCTTTTTTTTTTTTTAAAGACTTTTTAATTTACTTTATGTACACCATTGCTCTCTTCAGACACACCAGAAGAGGGTGTCATGCCCCATTGCAGACAGTTGTGAGCCACCATGTGGTTGCTGGGAATTGAACTCAAGACCTTCTGGAAGAGCAGTCAGTGCTCTTAACCACTGAGCCATCTCTCCAGCCCTGAGGCATTTTCATCTAATTGACCTACATTCATTTCTTGCTTTCCCTTTGGGATCAGATATTCTGAACTGTTTAAAAAAGAAAAAACAAAACAAAAACAACTACAACAAAACAAGAGTTGAATTTTGTGAGCAGAATTATGAAAACATCCAGAGATTTTTTTTTCTGTAGAAGATTTTAAAGAAAACAGTATTCAAGTTTAGAGTAGTGCTTCTTGAGTCATTGTATTGAGCTTTGTGCAGGAACTTTTATTTGGTTTTGGGGTACCACATGTCTTTGTTACTTTTCTAAGGTGAAGAGACACCATGGCCAAGACAACTTATGAAAAAAAAGAATTTAATTGGAAGTTGGCTTAGAGGTTCAGAGAGTGAGTCACTGGCCATCATGGTGGGAAGCATGGCAGCAGGCAGGCTGTAGCTGAGAACTTACATGTTATCCATATGCAGAAGGAAGAGAGAAAAAGCTAACTGGAAAAGCTATGGGCTTTTGAAAGTTCAAAGTCTACCTTCAGTGACTCACCTCCAACAAGTTCTACTTCTTACCAAACAGTTCCTAACTAGAGACAAAGCATTCAGACATATAAGCCTATGAAAACTATTCTTATTAAAACCATCACACTACATAACAGCTTTAAAATATCCAGAGCAAAATCTCCAAACATGATTAACTCCAGAAAATGTCTCTAGGACAAAGTTGATGAAAAGATCTTCATTTATTGGTATATCTTATTGGTATCTGTGAATTATAATTTTACATTCCAATAAATCCCTATATTTTTGAGTATTAAAAAGGAGTGTTCTAAGTAGTATAATTATAATTACTTTAAAGTGATTTCAGGGACTATCAGAGAGTAGTATACTGACAGATTGCATAAATAACTGTATACATTCTACAAGGTATGACTCTGTGATCCAAAGAGAGTATCTTGTGAGCTAAAGGGCTGGAATGGAGCCATTGCCTCTGCACTCTCTTGACAATGCCATGCCCCACTTTCAGGTATATAGTAACTAGTCAGATCACACTGAAAATGGGATTTAAAGTTGACAAGAGGATTTTGCTGTTTCAAACCTACAATAAATACCAAGATCAATTTTATATGTGAGATTTATTTTTCCCTGTGTTGTTATCTCATATCATTTGTTGTGGTCTATAATGGCAACTGTAGAAACAGCAAGTTTTTAAGAAAATACTACTGGGTCTATGTTTACAGACAAATCTAACATTTGGATTTGGCTTAAGCCTTCTAAATCAAACTAATTCCCTTTCTCAGGTTAATACCCAAAGGCTCACGCAATAAAGAAAGCTTAAAAGATAGTTTTAGCATTATATTTTAGGATGGATGGCTTATTTAAATTCAAAAGCAGTATCTTTTATTTTATAAGTAACTGTGATAAAGTGAAATTTAGTTCAGGAAAATGAAAATATATCAGACTCAAGCTAGTAATTTTGTCAAACTTCAAAATACTCTTTTGTACAAAACAAAAATATGGTTGTACATATAGGTATAAAAAGGTAGCTGTTAATATTTGTTCTTTTTGAAAAGTAAATGCTTGATTTTTTCCATCATACAAATAAAATAGAATTAAAAACCAACTAACCAAGGACTAAGAAGATGGCTTTGTTTATAAATTATTTCCCACACTAGTATGAATACCTACATTTGCCTCTTCATACATTGACACCTATATAAAGTACAGTTGAACAGCTCTATAACTCTGGTGTAGGGGAGGTAGAGAAAAGATGAACCCAGGAGCTTGATGGATAGTTCCAGGTTTAGTGGAAAATATTATCTCAAACATAAGGGGAAGAGCAATACAAATGACAACTAGCATTAACAACTAGCCTTAACGCCAACATGCAAATATAACATATGTTCACACACATACATCATAAACATAAATATTTATGTATAGATGTACCAAGTATATACCCACAAACTCTCTCTCTCTCTCTCTCTCTCTCTCTCTGTCTGTCTGTCTGTCTGTCTGTGTGTCTATTGTTATTTGTTCACTTACTACAATCATTTGGGAAGAACATCAACTGAAAATATGTCTTCATTAGATTGCCTGTAGACAGTTCTGTTGGATATTTCTTGACTTCTTGATCACATTGGCCCATTGTGGATACTGTCACTCCTGAGCAGGTAGTCATGATTTGTATAAGGAAACATGCTGAGCAAACCATGGGGAATGAGCAAGCATTTGTTTTTCTTCTAAGTCTTCTGCTTCAGTCACTGCCTCTGGGTTCTTGCCTCCAGGTTCCTGCCCTGACTTCCCTTTATGATAGATTGTAAACTGTAGATGAAATAAACCCTTTCCTTTTGGTCATGGTGTCTGTTGCAGCAATAGAAAGCAATTCTAGGACACACACACCCACACGCACATGCACACCAACTAAACCAGAAATTGACGCTTTCAAATACTTGACACATGAAACTGTACTAAGTAGCAAACAAGGCTTTCTGGAAACATACTTTTAAAACAGAAAATAGGTTTCCATTTGTGTATATGAGCGCATGTGCTCGCGTGTGTGAGTGTGACCCAGATTAATATCAAGTGTCTTTCCTTGATGACTCATCATTTTTATTTTGTGAGAAAATGCTCCTTACTGAACCTGAATCTCATCAAATGGCATAGGCCAATAACAAACCATAACAAACAATAACAAACAAACAAACAAACAAACATAGAAGTGCACTTTACCCTTTAAAGGAGGTTTATTCTCCCTGTGCATTTCAAGGTGTGCGGTATCAGATTAGTCATATTTCTGTTCTTGGCTTTCCTGTAGTGTAACTTGAAGAGAAGTAAGGGTGCGGAACACTTTATCCTCTCAAGTTCTTGTCATCAAATGTCCCAATGAGCTTCAGAAACTCACTTATATCAGTGTAACCCAGGGCTGGGGTTACAGGTACAAGGCTACTATGTCTAAGATTTCTTACATGGTTTCAAAAATCAAGTCCTCATGCTTGTGGAGGGTCAGACACTTTATTATTAACTGATCATTTTCCTAGATCCTAAAGATGTATTTGCAGGGTTTCCTCTTGTTCTTGTATTTAATATAGGGCTATGAAAATTATTCCCAGAGGCAGGGGAATATGACAATCAAAACTCTCCGTACCATTTTGTTAATTAATGATGAAAAGAGCTTCACAGAGATTTGAAGAAATCACAAGATGAGACAGTAAGCCCTGTGTGCCGTTGCTTTTTGCAGTCAGCACATAGGCTGACACTTGTTCTCAGGGAGCTAGAACCCTGTTAGTAGCACATTACATCTGTGTCTCAAGAAGCTGAATTTCCCACAGCATGTACCTCTTTTAAAGAAGAAATCTGAACAAAGAGAAACTATGACTACAGGAAGAAACACAGAGCCCAGTCTATGCTCTGGGCTCCCTTGGGTTTACAAAAATAATCCCACAGAGGAACTGCAGCAGAGGGGTTTATTAGCAGTGGAGACTGATGGTGGAAAGAAAAGACCCCATAAGTCTCTAGGCAGTAGTTTTAGGACCTTGATCTGAATGTTAGCAAGAAAGACTGCTCTGTTTCCAGAGAAATTGTTGGAAGGAGAAAAGTAAGTATCACAGTTTAATGTGTAAAATCTAAGACCTAAGGCTGGGTTTAGCTTTTCTAAAGGACAGTTAAGCTCAGTCTAAGGGACAGGTTAGCCATAAAGAGACAGTGAGCCAAGATTCTCCATAGCATCATGATGGATCTCAGGTCCAGAGCTACCAAGTTCATGGGACATAGAATAAACTCAAACATTTTAGCCTTAAACAGGATGCCATACTTAATAATAAATTCCTCAAACAAAACCAAAGCTAGTATTTGGAAATTCAACAATGGGATTACATGTTATGAAACTGATGAAGTTTAGACAATGACAAATGTCTTTCCAAGTTGTCTCTGTGTTTTGTTAAGTTTGTCTTATACATCCTACATAGCATTCTCAATGTATGCTCAAAGTAAGGCCTCTGTCTTTGGCCTTGTGTCTAATTATTTAGAAAAAATATAAACAAGGTCAAGAGAGAACAGACAAGAGCACTATTTCCTGGCACAGCCATGTATAATGGGACCAGCAAAAGTCATAAAGCCAGCACAGCTGCTGGACAAAGATCCAGCAAGGCTGAACTGAATGATGCAATCCTTGTCCTGTGGTCTTCCACTTTTGGTCATGATCTCCAGGTGCTGCACTCTTGGGAGACTTTTAATATTGGTACAGCTTGGGGATATTGGATTGATGGGAAATTTCTTATGAGTCCTGAGCATACTCCTCCTCCTGCTTTTGGGGAGAAATCCTTATCTTAGCCCTACTAGAAGGCATTCCTTATTCCCTGAAGGTTTGACTCAAATAAAGATGCCAGAGATCTCCTTATGAGGTTCTAACTCCAACATGCTCTTGGAATATCTGTCTCTCTGCTTTCTCAGGAACAAGATAATCAGAACAAAGTAACTTTAAAAGGTAAGCAAGATTTGGTGAGCTACAGGGGTTAGCAGCAGTTCAGATTAAAAGCCTATTCTTACTATACACCCAGGCAATTATGTGGCATGTAAGATCAGGGGCCACATATGGTATGCACCTTGAGGAAATGATACAGCAACAAACTTAGATTGGCTGTAGTTATCCCTGCCCTTCACAGAGATTATACTGATTGACAAAGAATGGTGTGGATAAATGACAAGAAAATAAAGTATTATGTCTTCCTTTCTTAGAAAAATTAGCTCATACAGGAGCATTGTCATGTCATATAAGCAAGGAAAAAATAATATCAAGATTAGACATAAATAAATTTTACAAAGATATAAAATAAAAACATTGTATTATGACAGAAATTGAATAATAATTGCAGCAGCTTCGATCTGAAGATTTTTCTTGTGCCAAATGATAATTGGCACTCTGACCATTAAGAAGTAATAATGCACTATTTGGGACATGACAATATGACTAGGCTGGCTTGGAAATTTTATTTCTGTCTAGTGCCCTTGAAACCTAACGATTCTTAAATGTTGGGTTATAGCATTTGTGAGAGAAAATGATTGTAGAAGATAACTCTGTTCAGTCATGGTTTATCAATAATGACTACACTTATAACCAAGAGCAAGTCAAAACTCATGTCTGGGGACACAAATGATATTATCTACATTCTGAAAGACATGAATGTGAATGACTGCTACAAGAGTCCCGCAAGACTCCCATGCCTAGCTTGCTCTTCCTTCACTGACTCCTTATCTCTTCTTTGGGACCTGGCCATTGGCAGGACAGCTCTCAGCAATTAACTTTCATGAGTTCTGCTGAGAGACCTTTTTAATCCTAAGTCATCAGTGGCAGTAGGATCTTTAACCCAGATTTCAACCCTTCTCATTGACTCCTGTTTCATCTAAGCAAAAGTCCCTCTTAGATCATCGTGGCCTTGTGCTGAACTCAGCCCAACCTAAATATTCCGCTCTCTCCATTAGCTCCCTTACTAACCTTTCTTTTCTAATCTATAATGCCACAACAGTGTCTCCCATTGGGTGATACCTCTATGGTATTCTGAGCACATAGTATATATTGTCCCCAGGCAACTAGCAATCTTTCACCAGCATTTTTGAGAATTGTATCTTATGTCTTTTGGATTAGTTCCTTGTAGAAACCATGAGAAGAGAGTAGTAAGTCTCAGTTCAGTAAATTACTTTGTTGCTCTTAATTTTGGGTGAGATGTCCCATACCTTATAACTGAAATACCATAGTCGGGAGTGGAGCTACTAGGTTTGGAAAATATGTAGGATCAGAAAGTGTAGGACCACTTACCTGTTTCCTGAGTGTTACTGTGTGTAAAGTGAGCCATAGCATCTTAAATTACTTGTTTTCATTGCTATGAGAGTTGGGATACATGATGCCCCCAAGCCCTTCCATATCTTGTGTATGTCTAATCGTAAGAAGGTCTATGGATCAACTCTTGGCTGGAGAAGATGGGTGATTAGATGATTCTTAGGAGTGCTCAGCTAGGGATCTAGACAGGCTCAGTGACAAGGTAAAAGCTAGAGACTAGCAGGAACTTCACAGGGACAACCAATAATAAAGCTTGCAAAGCACCAAAGAAGAAGGGTCAGAGTTCCAAATGTGGCAGGGGTTGGGGTCTGGAAAGTGAAGACAGCAGGTAACAGGCACCTACCTGCATAGAAGAGGTTGGAATTTATTGGATGATATAAGGAAATGAAAACACTGGAAATCACTTAGTGAATTGTGGAAAAAGAAAGAAAGAAACTACAAAGTCTAATTCTTCAAAAGACTCTATGGTCAAAGCCAGACTTGCAGCAATTTAACAATACTAAAAGAGAAAGAGACAGGGAATTGTTAGTTTTCAGCTCTTTGAAAATCCCAGGAGGCCAACCTAGATGGAAACATGAATTTAGAGTAATTGGAGTGGTAATGGCATCACTATGAACTTTGCATGGAGTTAGGGGGAGCTAGCCAAACAGACAGCTGTAATATATCCTCTGCCTAGAAGAGCAAAATAGATACTTGCTTGCTTTTTTGAAGATGAGTTAATATTTATACAAAGCATACTTTTGATAGAACTAGCAATGATTGAACAAGAGATGGAATGTTCCCTGAGAAGGGTGGGCAGGTCAGAGTATGAGAAGAGATTATGGTGATATAAACCTCTTTATAAATCAAATATTCGCTTCTCAGTCATATTTTATCACCCAGCTCCTTTATAGACTGAAGTTGTGTCCCTGTGTTGTTTTTCCTTCTATCACATGCATGCTCCTATAGTTACAGATGCACCTTTGCTGATTTCTTATGTATCTTTATACTTGTAAAAAATTATTCTCATTTGCCCCTTTCCATGGCGTTGTGTGCCATTTTTCTGATTAGGGAAAGGCTACTACTTTATTATCTTTAAAGCGTAGGGGAAAGGAAATGTTGTTTTACACTTTCCCCACATAAAACAAATGTATGGTATGAGGTAAAAGAGCTAATGTGTCTGGTAAGCATCATTATTTAATGCTCGTGTACTATGTAAGTGCATATCTGTTGTACTTATATAGTAAGAAAGAGGCTCACTGAAGGATTGGGAGATTAGTCTCTCTCTCTCTCTCTCTCTCTCTCTCTCTCTCTCTGTGTGTGTGTGTGTGTGTGTGTGTGTGTGTGTATGTGTTGATGAAAAAGAATGAGGAGGTCTTTTCAAGGAGTTTAATATGTAACAAATTGAGTTAAGAAAGGCAGAAGCTGGAGGGTATCAGACTGAAAAATTAAATCTGTCCAGTGAGATGTGGATTGTTTGATGGTCTTGAACCAAAAAGGGCAAAGTACTATTCCAAGAACTACACAGAATACCAGAGAAGCAGGGGAGGGATGATCTCTACAATAGGTAGGGCAGGTTTCACATCCTTGCATTCTTCCAGAGGACCAGAGCTCAGTTCTCAGCATCTACTATGGTATGTCCAGTCATCAGTAACTCCTATTCTTAGGTGTCTGATACTCCTTTCCGGTCTCTGTGGATATCCACACATGCATAGCATACACATCTAAGGACACACACATACACACTGAAAACTAAATTTAAATCTTTTGCAAGAATTACAATACAGATTTTGGACTTATTTCTCTGTGAAATAAATTTGTATTTCATGTACATATTACACATAAGTGTAAAAAATGTAGACTGAATTCTAGGAGTCTTTTAAACAAGCAAATGCTGCCTCTAAATGGATTTTATCTTGAGAAAATTGAAGGATAGGTGGTAGGTAGGTAGTTATAAAAATACATTAGAAAACAGTATAGACTTAAACCAGCTCATATTTGAAAGAGGAGCTTTAAGAGGATATTTAACTACTCTGCAATTCCAATTGCTCTGGAGTATATGACCCAACATGCTTAACTCCCAGCTAAGTATCATCTTTATCTTACGAAGTCAACAGAAATGAGGGAGCAGACACTATTTGCTGGAGTGATTCTTTTGTGCTTTACAAAAGTGTAGTATAAAGTAATGTTTGCTTTAATTTTCAGGATTTCTTACACAAATATCTACAAGAAAAAATTGCCATTTCAGCATATGTCAAAAGCTGGATTTAAATATTTCCTATCTCTGAGCTTCCCTACCCCCCTTATCTACTTGCAGAAAAAATTACTATCTAGGTAGAAACCAGCTTTCCCCTGAAATCAGTAACATTTTCTTCTAATTTTTATACAGTCTCTATTATATTCTAATTCCAAATCACCTTTGTATAAGTTCCACACCCTACAACCATGTGTGTATGTATCTGCAGTTGTTTGTGTGTGTTTATGTATATGTTTGTTCTTTTTTAAAATTTTTATTAATCATTCCATTCATTTACATCTCAAATGATATCCTGGTTACCCCCTCCATAAAAGCCCCATACCATGATATTCCACTTCCCTATTACCCCTTCGCCACCCCACCCCTCATTTGCCCTATCCTCTCCATTTTGCTTGTATGAGTCCTCCCCCACCCAGCCATACTCTTCCACCTTACTTTCCCCTACTCTGGGGCATCAAACCTTCCCAGAACCATCTCAGAAGATGGGAAGATTTCCCCTGCTCATGGGGTGGCAGGATTAATATAGTAAAAATGGCCATCTTACCAAAAGCAATCTACAGATTCAATGCAATCCCCATCAAAATTCCAACTCAATTTTTCATAGACTTACAAAGAGTAATTCTCAAATTCATTTGGAATAACAAAAAAATAAAAACAACAACAACAAAAACCTAGGATAGCAAAAACTATTCTCAACAATAAAAAAACTTCTGGGGGAATCACCATCACTGAACTCAAGCTATACTATATAGCAATAGTCATAAAAACCACATGGTATTGGTACAGAAACAGGCAAGTAGATCAATGGAATAGACTTGAAGACCCAGAAATGGATCCACACACTTATGGTCACTTGATCTTAGACAAAGAAGCTAAAACCATTTAGTGGAAAAAAGACAACATTTTAAACGATTGGTGTTGGTTCACTGGTGGTCTACATGTAGAAGAATACAAATTGATCTATACCTATCTCCTTGCAGGACGCTCAAGTCCAAATGGATCAAGGACCTCCACATAAAGCCAGATACACTGAAACTAATAGTGGAGAAAGTGGGGGAAGACCCACAAATACTTGGGCACAGGGAAAAACTCCCTGAACAGAACACCAATGCTTTAAAAGTAACAATAGACAAATGGGACCTTATAAAATTGAAAAGCTCTGTAAAGCAAGGGACACTATCAATAGGAGAAAACAGCAACCCACAGATTGGGAAAAGATTTTTACCAACCCTACATCTGATAGAGGGCTAATATCCTAAATATACAAAGAACTCAGGAAGGTAGATTCCAGGGAACCAAATTACCCTGTTAAAAAGTGGAGTACAGAGCTAAATAGAGAATTCTCAACTGAGGAATCTCAAATGGCTGAGAGACACTTAAAGAAATGTTTAACATCCTTAGTCATCAGAAAAATACAAAGCAAAATGACCCTGAGATTACATCTCACACCAGTCAGAATGGCTAAGATCAAAAATGCAGGTGACAGCAGATGTTGGCAAAGATGTAGAGAAAGAGAAACACTCCTCCATTGTTGGTGGGATTGTAAGTTGGTACAACCACTCTGGAAATCCGTCTGGTGGTTCCTCGGAAAATTGGACATAGCATTACCTGAGGACCCAGCTATATCACTCCACATTTGTGCATATACCTGAAAGATGCTCTAACATATAACAAGGACACTATTTTCATAGCAGCCTTATTTATAATAGCCAGAAGTTGGAAACAACTCAGATGTTCCTCAACAGAGGAATGGATGCAGAAAATGTGGTGCATTTACACATTGGAGTACTATGCAGTGATTAAAATCAATGAACTCAAGAAATTTGCAGGCAAATGGATGGAAGTAGAAAGTATATTTGTTCTTAAATCCTTTCAGAAATATCAAACAAATAATCTAAAGAAAAGGAACTATAATCTCTAGCTGCTTTAATGTGGGGAAAAAAAGCTGCGGGAGCTGGCGGGCAGGTTGCAGGGTAGTCCTCCATTCCGGCCACAATAAACATGAGGGAGTCTGTGGGTTTCCAAGAGTTTATTGTTCATGGTGAATGTAGATGGTCTGGATGCACTCCCTGTGAAATTCAGGGCAGACCTGAGTTAAATAGGGAGGGAGAAAAGGAGAGGGGCTGGGGAAGAATGCTTAATTGGCTAAGCCTTCTGGCCTTCAGGTATCTCATTAGTATATAAATCTCTCTAGGACCTGAGGGCTGTAGTCATGCCCTCTACCTGTGCTCTTTTGGTGGGGCTGCATTGCCCTGAACATGACCATGCCACGTGTTAGGAGCCTGGATTCTGGGAGAGCAGTGGAATAGATGCCCATCCCTCACAGGCAACGGACACCTGTTGGGCTATTTCCAGCTAGCACTTTGACCAAAAACAAGACCCCTTTCATGGCTCTACACCTACATGATACCTAGTAGAAAGAGGAGCTCCATAAATATTTTCTGAATATATCAATAAAAGATATCAACATATACATACCACATAGAATTACTGCCAGAATTCTTAACATTGCACTAAACGTTTCTTATGCTCAAGTTTTAGCATAATGAGTGTTTCATATGATTCTTTATAAAGGAGTTATAGAATTGGGGTTAAATTATATTTCAATCACAGAATTCTTTAAAGGTGAACCCAGACATTGTATTTTATATAGACAGGCAGTGCAATGGCCACCATATTAATAAATGTGGGTAGGTACTGCAGAAAATTCTTTGGACCTGTCTGCCTTACCTTCTATTGAGTAATCCACTTCCTTGTGTAACTGTGCTGAACACACTGACATCTATAAGGACAGTTCACTCACAGGGTCTGAAAGATGTGAAAAGCAGGCTGGCTAGACTTGCTGCTCTGGCTGTGAAAGTGTTGGTCAATGATGATGATATTTTTAGTATCTTCCATAACATATAAATCAACAGTCTATTACTACTAAATAAAATTTTAGGTTTTTCTTTAATCTTTTTGAAAGCACAATTGCCAATAGCCTCATTGCTGGAAACTTCCAGCTTTTAAATGTGTCCCCAAGTATTTTGAAGAATCCACATGGTACATTATGTGTGCTTGGCATCACATCTCGCTGGTTTTCCTTCCTCTACTTATTCATCTTTGGTGACTTTTTTGACTGTTTTCTGTATTAAGTCCAAGAACTATCTCATGGCCTCACTTATACTGAGCTGCTGCCTCCTCTTCATTCTTCTCAACACATCTAGACACCAGTATAAGACTGAACACCATGTCCCATTCTAAGCAGGTCCCTGCAAGGTTCTTCATAGGGCAATTGAGTTTATGGCAGGCTCTAATACAAAGAAAATGCTGTGGACAGTTCCTTGCTATAATCCATATCTTAGCTTTCCATCATCATGAAAAATGTCCAATAAAAACAATTTAGAGAAGAAAAGACTTTTAAGTTCCAATTTTAGAGACTTTAAAGTCTATGCTCTCTGGCCCCTTTACTGTGGGCCCATGGTGAGTCAGATAATCATGGCAGAGAGGAGGAAATGTGGCACAGTCAATAACTCCATGGCAGCAGGGAGCAGAGAGAAGGACCCACAAGGAAAAGATCTGTGATTAGATACAGTACGCACAAATGCACCATCAGCTACTACCTCTAACTACCAATCTTGTCTGAAAATGTCAGTGATCACCTGATAATCTATCTAATTACAAATCCATCAATAGATGAATCCATTGATGAAGTTGAACACCTCATGATCTAAATACTTCCTCAAAGCCTCATCAGCCATTCACCAAAATTTTAGTGTATAAGCCTCTGAGGGACATTTATGATTCAAATGGAAACAACCTTGATTGCACATGGTTACCTTTAGAGTCTAAAACCAAGACCACAGTTCCTTACAGGCTTAACACCATGGTCACCTGCTGTAGTGTTTGCCTGTGCTAAGGGAAGCTCATGCCCACTGCCATGACCCTATTACCAACATTAAGCTGTTAGAGATTTTCTCATAAAATACTTGGATAGAATGTGTGAGATAATTTATATTTACTGTCTCACTCAATGTATATTGCTATTAATAATTCCATGTTAATATCTAATGTTCAAATTCTTAAGCACCCTGTTGCAATATCATCATAGCACTGGTTTTTAGGAGTCTTAGAAATGCAGCAATTATCAGATAATACAGGAGATTAAAGATGGAGCAGAGGCGCTAAACCTTTCTCTCCACACACTTGCTCAGTACCTCGTCGATTTGATTACAGCATACTTACGACATAAGGAAAGCTCTGATAAGAGGAACAGGGGAACATGTGAAGTTGTGATCTTTCAGAGTGGTCCCAGAGGTGCTAGGAAGAAATGCATAGTGTAGGACCCAGAGTGAATTGGAATAGAATCATCTGTGCTATAAACTGGTCTCTAGACTGATACGCCACACATGTGTGTGACATGTGCTTGGTGTTTAGGTTGAATTTGTGATGCAATTTGTGATTTACTTCCCTTTGCTTCTCTACTCTTTAGATATAGAGTTAGTGGGAGGTCTTGAGAGGACAAGTATAGTTTAAACACATATTTACTATAGCTAAAACACAGTTATTCATTAATTCATGCTCAAATTGAAGAACAGTCAGGAAGATGTTTGATGCTTGAGGGAAGGCAATAGAAACTTCTGATGTTTGGATTCCATGTAGCATCCTAAATGGCATCTTTCTTAGTCTCTGTCTTTGCAATCATCTTTAAAGAGAGCAAGAGTGCTCATACTTTCTTTTGACATTGCTTGTTGTGTGTTCAATTGCAACTGATTTCCAAGGTCTGAAGATTTTCTTTGTACTATAAGCAGTTCCATGATCTGGGAAAGCTGTGGGTCTTTTTCTGAACATTAAGCAAGTCTCCCCAAAGCACATTTTGTTGAAATACATTTGCATGTACATCAAAATATCTATATTCATTAGAGTCAAAATGACTTTAATTGGCTTTCCAGAACACTTAACAGACCAAGTGCATAACACTGGGTTTTCTGAGATGTTCAAAATATTGGGACATTGTCAAGGACAAGGTACACCCTCCTTTTGTTATCATGGAACATAAAGATGAGAATGCAGTACACTGTTTGGATCTTAAATTCTGCTTTGTGGTGGAACGTGATTTGTTTTGAGGCTATTTTCAAGTGTGCATTCATTGTGTAAAGAACCAGATAATAAGCAGTGTAGAATACATTTTGAAAATCTATATATCTGCCTGCTAGCATCCAGTAATAGGATGCTATTACAAATATTATATATTCGATTCAAACTTAGATCTCGGGTTTTAAATAAAAAATGAAATTGTCACACTCTCTCTTGCTCTCCCCCTCTCTTACTCTCCTGCTTTGTAGATCAAAGTTAAGAAGCTGATACTATGGCAACTTCTTAAGTGCCCTCATTCCCATTATTAAGTTCAGAAACTTTAATAGTATCTGCTTAAAAATCAAAAGAGCTGAGATGCCTGTACTCTCCAGTACAGAAAAGTATGGACAGAAAAGAACCACTGTTGGCCTCTTCCATTTCATAACATTCAGGTTTCCTTCTACAGCTTCAAAATTAACAATTGGGTAATATTCTTATTTTTCTAGTTTGAAAGGCAGGTGTTTCTTAATTTTTCTTTTATTGAAAATTAATTTTTTCTCACATAATATATCATGATTATGGTCCCTTTCTTCCTTTATTTCTCTCTGCCTCTTTTCCAAGTCTGATACATTCCCATTATGTCCCTCATTAGAAAACAACCAGGCTTTGAAGGAATTATAATAATAAAATGTAACATAATATAACTAATACAGTAATGTAATACCATATAAAAGATTAAAAGTTAACACATTGGAATTGAACGGAAGGAAAAGAGCACATGAGAGTGCACTAGTGACAGATATCCACTCATTTACACACTCAGAAATTTAAAAAATACCACTAAATTGGAAGCCATACATTATACATACAGGGCATGGTGTATGCAGCTTCTGTGTCCTCTTGCATCACCAATTATTTCTAAAAGGGACAGGGCAGAGTGATGTGGGAGACAATGGAGGTAACAAATGGGCTTGCTGTTGGTGCCGTGGAATAATCGGAGATTCCTGGAAGACCAAAGAATTATCCCAAAGATGAGCCTCATGATTATGAGCAAAGCTTTGGTGGAGAAAACACATACAGGATGCTTGTGAAAGAAAATGGCCTCTGTTCTTACAAACAAGTGACAGCTTTTTCTCCTTTTACCAGGACACTAATCTAGAGCACTGAGTAGGTCCACTGCTTACCCTTACTGGCTTGAGTACAGACCTCAAGACTGTACTCATCATCTGCCCATGTTTGTTTCTGTAATAGGACAGAAGAAATAACAGGATCCATCCTATTCTACCCTTCCCAGAAATGTGAGAATATGTCACCATAAGAACAAGCTAGTTCAAACACGCATATAAATTGGATAGATTAAACACTGAATTGAAACAAAACAAGGAGCATGGCTATTGTAACAATTTGTAAGAGTAAAATTAGTGATTTTTTGAGCATTATTGAAATGATACATCTTAAATACAGAACAGCCGGGCAGAATGACTGTCAATAGGGACTATGCATATGGTTTTCTTTATGTCCTTGTAAGGTGCTTGATGTCTAGTTTTGTATTCACAGAATATACATTTCCTTATAGCTTCTTAGAAATCTGTAATGTACAGCTGCTTCCCAGACACACTGGACTAAACTGCATTTTAACAAGATCTTCAGGTGACTTCCATTCACGGTAAAACCTGAAAGACTGTTCTAGTTTGATCTCTTGCTGTGATAAATAGTGTGACTAAAAGCAACTTAGGGAGAGAAAGGGTTTATTTGGCTTACACATAGAGGTCAAAATCTAACCTTACGGAAAGTCTAAATGGAAACTAGATAGAAACTTCAGAGAAATTCTGCTTCTTAGCTCAATCTCTGAATTTGTTGACCTCTTATAGCTTAGTGAACTTTTGTGTATAACTGAGAACCACTCACCAGAGAAACGGTGCCCCCTCATACTGAGCTTGGACTCGCACACATGGCACAGACCAATCTGATCTAGGCAAGCCCTCAACTGTTGCACTTTCTCTCAGATGACACTAGGCCATATTGAGCTGATATTTCAGTCTAACCAGGGCACTCATTCCCAGTTCCATCAGGAAAATATTACTTTTCCTCTTCCTTTCCCACTTCCTTCTCACTCTTCACCTTCCTCTTCCTCCTGCTTCTCTTCCTGCTCACCTACCCTTTACCTCCTTCTTCGATTCTTTCTCCCTATTCTTTCTTCTCCTTCTTTTTGCCCTCCTCATCCCTCCTGATGCGGTTCCAGTATGCAGTCTTGGCTGGTCTGAGACTTGTGATTCTCCTGATTCAATCTTTCTGCTGCTGGTCTTAAAGGCACATAAACCCAGGTTCAGCTGGAAAGCCTAATTTCTGTGGTTGCAGCTATGATTCATTTCAGAGATAGTATTAATTATAATATCTCTAGGGCAGCTGGGTACTGGAAGTATCCGCCATAGCCTCAATGTGGAATTCTGAAGTAAAGATAACAGCTTTCCTCAGCATTTTATGTGAGGTGAAAATTTAGTAAAAATGATGACAGCCAAGTGGTTCCCAGACATACTGGGATGCTGTAGTTAAATCATGTTTGCTTTAGTTATAGTGGCTGCCACTCTATTATTCTGGAACATTTATTTCAAAGAAATGGTGATGTCATGGAGTGTCCTATTAACGATATTGATTAGCTGTCATAAAGTCAGCTCAGAAGGACGTTCAGAAACCGCATTAAATAGAAGCCATATGTCTCAGATAAGATTGCAGAAGATAATCTTAAAAGTTTAATATATTGAATAAGTACACCTGTCTAACTCTACTTAGTCTGACAGATAAAATTGAAACTAAAATGTACAGTTATTGTTTCTGATAGCAAGTTTTCTCTTCAAATAATGGCAGAAAGTGACTTGGGCATCAGTGTTTTGGGTAGGAAGCAGAGTGAGAGTTTACTTGGTCTTGGACTGGTACATTGTGAAGTCTGGGATGCAGCACACACTGAAAGCTGGTGCACAGGAGAACACGAGGGCAGCAGGAGTGATGTGGTCCCCATCCCGGATCAGAGGTTGCATTCTGCCTTTAACTTGCTGCTTGAACTTGACCCCAAACCATTGGGCTCCTTTATGTGAAACAAAAGCAGGACGTTTCTGAAAAAGTAACAGAACTTAGGGCCCTGAAAAGAGCTATTCAAAACACATATTCTAAAATAAATTCATGCAATGTTTACATACTGCTCTGGATAAAAATAGTTTCTGAGTATCGAAGAAAATTTCTTACCAAATTTAATAGGCCTTTACTTTAGAAGACATCATACTTATAACTTGTTTATGAAGGAAGGGTTATGAATTTAGAGATTCTTAAAGGATAATTAACAAGCAAATACAGTGCTTATCAGGCTTGCGTGTGCCTTGAATTCCCAGCATAGTTTGGCAAAACAAACATGGACTGATCCTACTCCATGTTTTCTGAAGCAAAACTTGGAATTTGCTTTTTTTGTCTCCTTTATTTTTATTTTGTGTGTGTGTGTTATTTATTTGCATGTATTTCTAAAAGCTCTTCAGTGATACTGTGTTGATGATACATAAGTCATAGTAAGTAAGACATTGCTGATTGGCGTTCACTGATAATATTGCATTCCTGAATTTACACTGATTTACACTGTGCACCACACAACACAGTGTCCAGAGGGGCCAGAAGAGGGCATCAAATCTCTTGGAACTGGCATTACAGACAGTTATGAGCCACAGTGTGGGTATTGGGAGTTGAACTCTGTTCCTCATGAAGAGCAGCTAGTGCTCTTAACCATCAAGCAACCTCTCAAGCCTCTAGAATTTGTATTTCTAAAAGCTCTTCAGTGATAATGTCACATAGGTCATAGTAAGACATTGCTGATTAGTGTTCACTGATAATATTATACTCCTGAATTTACACTGTCATAATTAAGCATGTTTTCTGTGCCCAGGACAATGTCGCTGGAAAACCAAAGCTGAATGAGTTAGCATTGTTTTTCCATAGGTTACAGTCTAAGAAAATCAGATGAGGCTGTCTGAGGAAGAAGTTCCTTGTCTCCTTTCTCATTAGAGACGGAAGTTGGAAGTTCTTCTACTGTTCAATTCAGGGAGACTTCTATCCCCTATTTCTTGTGTCTCTGTTTCCCTCTGTTTTCAGGAGGTTCAGAGAAGACACAAGCATACTTTCAAATCTCAATGCCTTCCATGCCTCATCAGGTATCATTAAGATTTCACACAGAGAGAGAACAACCATTTCATGTGGCTCTGTGTCTCACTCTCTGTCACTTAAAAGACTTGTGGTGAGGTGGCCTGCTGCTTCTTGCCTGTGTCTTGGAAAATTTGTCAGTGTCATTTTTAGCAGAGCTGTTTGGACACATTGTGTCTCCAAAGGTAGTCCAAGTTATTGACAATTTTGTTTCTGAGGACAGGTATATTATAATTTCTCTTTGTCCATGTTGCTGCAGGCTTTAGATTATGGTCTTGAGTCATTATATGTCCTTATAAGATGAACTCGGGGGGTTTTTTTTTTTTTTTTTTTTTTTTTTTTTTTTTTTTTGCTCAGATCCCCAACATTCCTTCCAACAAGTATCATCACTGAGCTAACTTCCTAGCCTCTGTGTATCAGTTTGGAGATAACTTATTCTCAGAGTCATCCACTTAGTCTGAATTTGGTGTTTTCTACTATGTGTTTATATGATCTATCATTCTATCTTCATTTTTAACTTTTACTGACTTTATTATAATTTGATTCTGTTCCCTGCTTTATGTGCTACATATGACATAAATCTTGCACACTTATATTACACACAGAAATATATGCACACAAGCATAAATTCAGCCTAAATTAATTGGGTAGTCACTACATTCTACATGCTGTTTATATAGTGGGAATAATTTAAATCATGCTAATTGCTTGATGATGTAATTTAGAGTCCCTCCTTCACCTTATACCTCTGCCACCTTCCACAATCCTATTGTCACCTGGATGTAACACCTCAGAGATGTAAAAAAAAAAGGGGGTAGGGTGTTGAAGAGACTTATTGGTACTCAATGATAAGGCTGGAAAAGGACACACACTATTTCAATAACTGATTTTAATAACAATTTTTTATTGGTAATAATTGCTCAAGTGGTTCATTTAGATATGAAAAAAGCTGAAAAACTATCTTCTGATAACGTATCTAAAATAGGAAAAGTGTCATAAATCCTTGACAGGTTACAGAATATTAAATCCAAGCATATACAAAATCAGCCCCTCACTTTCAGAAAGAATCTAAATTATATAATAGAGTAACTACTCTGACATCTCGGTTTAAAAATTTTTATGCAAAAATAGTCAACAAGACTATATGTAACTTCATTTGGTTTGGCCATATACGAACTACAAAGTTCCATCCTATAAATGAAGCAACAGAGGCTTCAAACAATTAAGTAGTGTGCTTAGGTCTTAGATGACAGGATCGAGCTCCATGCCCTGGTCACTCTAACCCTGAAATTTATGTTCTTCCTCCTTCCAGCATGGTAGCACTCTTGTGATTAGCGTCTCCAAAGATGGCTTTCTTCTTCAGGTAAATGACTTTTCACTTAGATGATTTTTTCATCTGAATGGCCTCTTTCAAGACAGAAATATTTATTCAAAATGAATGGAAGGAAAATTTTACCCGGATACATATATATAAGCTAACACTGGAAGAGGGGGAGGAGAAGGAGGAGGAGGAAGAGGAGGAGGGTGAAGAGGAGGAGGAGGAGAAGGAGGAGGAGGAGGAGGAGGAGGAGGAGGAGGAGGAGGAGGAGGAACATGTTGAGGCTGGGGATCAGCAGACCTGGGAGACTCCTCTTCAAGGTCAAGCTTCCCTGAAAGTAAAAAGGAACAAGCTAGCATCCATCACCCCAGTCACAACAAAATGCCCTCTGGCTAAAGTTTGCAGAGTGTGTCCTGGGACTCTGGGCCAAGAATTGCTAAGTTGGCCTAAAAGATTAATTGGTTAATCATGAGCAACCAATTAAGAATCATAGCTTTTTGTTCTACAGGAAAATGTTGCGGCCAAACATAGCTAGTCATTAAGGGTTTCATAGAGGATCATTTGCTTAATCTTCTGATATGTTCCATATGGGCTCAGTTTTGCCTTGTCAGCACCACTGTCCTTAAGTCACCCTCTTCTAATGTGGGATCCGTTCTTAACGACTATGAAGGATAGCAGTAGTGGGTATTGACCACAGGCTTTCACTGATTTTGTTTGTTCAATTTAAATAATTTTGTCTCATATCTAGATATTAAAATTTGCATAATACAATCTCAGCATATAGTCCAAAGTTCTCATAAAATCTTCCTATGGCAGAGGAACTTCTCTCAAGCTGCTAAGCTGTCTGCAAGGCTTGAGGACAGCTCCAGGGTCCCTACCTCTATGAGCTGTTACTCAGCTGCGCTGTTCTTTCTGGTGATGTGTAGCTGTCCTTGAGTGATTCCAGTACTCCTGTAAGTAACCACTCACCCATAGTCCTGTCAATAATACCAATATGCTCACTGGAGAGAGAGAGAGAGAGAGAGAGAGAGAGAGAGAGAGAGAGAGAGAGAGAGACAGAGACAGAGACAGAGACAGAGACAGAGACAGAGAAAAGAGAATATTTGTTGTATCTATATTTAGCTAAAATATAAGAAAGCATTTTCATGATGATATGTCTAACTTTCAAATTAAGAAAAAAGTCAAGCTTTCTCAAAAAAAGGTAACAATGAGATCTGAACTTGTGATAAACATTTCTCAGAAATTTTCTCCAAGTGATCCTGTAGAAAATTAGCTCCAGTGTGCCCCATATGTTGTGACCCATGAAATCATAAAGGGACAGATAAATAATCACCACAGCTGATGTCACATGCTTGGGAAAGATAGTTTTTGTTCTTAGGTCCTAGATTCAAACTTGGTTTTAATTGATGCTTTCTTGACTTCCAATTTTAAAAGTCCACCATTGCATAGGGCAAGCTGCACCCCCAGCATGTTTAATTCTGTCCATAACTCCAGCCAAAGCATGGAAAACTTTGTACAGGCAATGTAAACTATGTTACCTGTTGATTACTTGTGCCTACTGGAAGATAATTTAACTACTTACAGGTGAATCTATGAAGTAAGTAATGGCACTATATAGGCACATGGGAAACTCATTTGTTTGTCTGTTTTTTCCTTCCTCAATATATCTCATTCACAGCATTTTGTCTCCTACCCCCCACTTCTCTGGCTCTAAAGTGATCTGAATAAGTCCTAAAAATAATTTTCCTTTATAGCCTTGTTTATTTCAGGACCCAGGAACCATCGCCATGGGGACCATAGTCCACTCAATTTGAATGTTGCTGTTAATTTATTTTCCTCATTTGCTCCAGGAATTGGAGCTTGTACATGGATGTTTTGACTACATTAATTATAGTTTAAAATTGGTACATGACTTTTATATCTTATCATTCTAAATTATTTTATTATTTCTAATATACTGCAACATCATTAATATGTATCAAAATCAGTGATGTCTCTAGGCCATAGGCCATATGTGACATTCATGACATAGGCATGATTATTTATACTTGGTAAATATTCTTGGAGTTGAGACCATGTTATTATAATCCCTTTGATATTTCAGTTAACAAATATGTAGGGCCATTTAGGACTGAACTGAGTCCTAGATATTGTTTACTTTGGTTTGGTGCTAGAGATAAACCCAGGGCATTAAGCATGCCAACTTATATTTTACACATGAGGCTCATATCCCTAGCCCTATGAATATTAACTCATGTATGATCACTATGAAACAAGAACATGACATTTCCTAGTGATCTCATGAAAGTTACCAAAAACAAAGTCTGATGACAGTACCAGATTGGAGCAACAGTCCAGAAATGGGAAGAAAGTTTTTTTTTTTTTTTTTTTTTTTTTTGGACAGGCTTGTCACTGGTATCATCAGGATCAGAGAGAATTGGTATGGTATGTGACACAAAGGTTCCTGACATTTGGTACTAAGTATTGAACTCTTGTCTAGAATTTCTACTTTATAACCCTGGTGTGAGACCCAATACATGTGCATTTCTAACAAGACGCTAGATGATGCTGCTACCACTGGCCTAGGCATCACATTGATAGAATCACTGTCCTATAATGATGTAAAGTAAAAAACATCTTCCCACTTGCTGGCTCTTGGGGCAACATAAAGAGAGTCAGCTTTCTAGAACCCTGAAAATTCTGATTTCCAAGATTGTAAAAACATCTGTCTGTCACCTTCTGTAGCCTTTCTTCTTCTCTCCTGGTCATTATTTCTCAGCACTCTGACAGAAACAATTGCCATGCAGATGTACTTAAAATCTTGGGAGGTATTTGCCTAGTTTTGTTTATCTCCATTCTGATTATCCATAATGCTCATTGTGACTAGATTGCAGAAGAGAGAGGCATCTGGCAGGGCGGGGAAATTAGCCTTTAGGATTCATTCCAGAGAATTCAGTGAACTGGAGAGACGATTTAGTGTGGTAGTCTACAATAGAAACCAATATTTTATAATTTTACACCGCTACACACCCATCTCTAGTTAATTTTTTTGTCTTGGTGATTCCTCCGCTAGCACTGTGTGTCTCTAACTCTTTCTGCATTGTGTCTTCCAAATAGCTAATGGCCACATGCTCCAGTAATGAAACAATGAGTATTCCTTCCATGGAATCAAGATTAAGTGTAAAATTTACAAGCATGCATCTGTTATTTGCAAACAAGAACTGTGCTTTCCTTTGTACCTGCCATGCTCCCTTGGACTCCTGAGTGCCCTTTCTGCTTGGAGCACTCTGATTTCCCTCTTCTGTTTCAAGAGACTCAGTGTGATTCAAGAATACCTCAGTCAACATTAGGCATGAAGATGGGAGACAGCACTTTGTGAGTTTCGTCCTCTAGGCTTTCTCCTGGCCTTACACTGCTGCTCACAGATGTGAGAAGGAGCCTTGACAGGAAGCATAAGCCAAAGCCTGACATTGTTTTAGGACTCTGGCATAGCCAGCTGCTACAGCCTTGATGATTCCACTCTACATGTGGATGGAGCCACTGTGTGAGTGTCTCCTGGAAGACATCTCACACTTTTACAGCTCTCACAAATAGGACTACATTTTTCTATCTCTCCGACTTCCCTCTCCTCCCAGCAGCACTTTCTCCTCATCCTAGCTTTAGTAAGCAAATTGCCTCTCCTCCTGGACAGGGTTTTGTTATTGAGAACACATTTAGAGTCCAGTTACAACCTTTTCAGGCTATAGCTCTGTCCACAGATAATGAAGATTTCTCCATTGTATACAAGGTGTATGCCATCTTTTTCTAACCCTATCCAGTATTCTGCCATCTGTATGTCTGGTTTCTTCTGGTATCGACTAGCAACTTAGAGTGAACAAGAGTTTTGCTAAACATAGACATCAGTAAAGAGGCAGGTCTGTGTTCAAAATTCTTGAGAGAAAAATCCATCCAACTAATTTTATAATCTGGTTATCAGAGAAAAAAAGTCAATCATGTCAGGCAAGTTAGTGTCCACTTCTTTATTTTTAGGGCTCACACCAACTTACTAGGTGTGTGTGTGTGTGTGTGTGTGTGTGTGTGTGTGTTTGGGCCACAGATTGGAGAGTGGATAAGTAACTGTGAATATTGGATTGGTAAAATATAACAAATTAATTTGTCTATGTTGTGTGGGAGCTGGGATGGCAGGAAGAGTTGACCCTTTGAAATCCTGCCATTGAGCAACTGAAGTGTACTTCCGATTTTCTAACTTTTTTCTCTATATATGAATGGAAAGGGGTTTCACTCATTAGGACTTCATTTTCTAGTGAGCATGCACCTTGCAAAAACATACCTCTCAGGAAATTTATACTCATAAGTTTGAGAACCCACTGAATGATAGTGGGTTAAGACTCATCACTGCATCAGTATTTGTTGAATATACTAAGCAAAAGTACCCAGTTGCAGATGACAGGAGCCCTAAGGTTGGGCCAAAGGACAAGAACTATTTCGCAGAGGAATCTAAAAGTCACAATTTGAAGAAAAGCTTACCGGCATTGAAGAGGTTGCATGAACTGATGCCACTGTGAGACCCCAAACACCATGCATAAAAAACAGTCTATGATAGTCACTGTAGCTGTAAGAAAGACATCAGTGTCATTTGTTCCAATGAACTTGTGGCTAGTTAGACTGCAAGCACCGCGAGGGCCAGCTGTGTGCTTTGTTCCTTTGCATAACCTACTCTTCAGCCACTGCCTTATAAATCCCTTATAAGCATCATGGATTTATTCTGGCGTTACTATTATTAATAGAGTGAAAAATAACATTGCAAAAATGACTAAACCTTGAGAACTATTTGACAGAAACAAAATGTAATCATTCTTTAATTACTGGTATAAAAATTGCAATCTTATATCAGCCACTCACATTTGAAATTAAAATGGAATCACTCTCATAATAATATTAGAAGAAGAAAATTAATGGTTTTGTATTAATGAGCTTCCTGGTTTATTACTTAATAAATTACTGTTAGCTACAAGAAATATTTTAGGAGGCCACAACTGGTAGACTCATTGGATTCTATGGACATTGGTGTCATGAAAAATTATTTCCCATCTTTTCACAGAATGAAAATGATTTAACAGACTATAGAGGTGCAAACTGTTGGCTCTTGGTGGCATGCTGCTTTCATGCTGGTGCCATATATGCTACAAGTAAATCATTCCCATTCCAGTTTTAATCTTGTTAACTAGTAGGCTTAAGTTGAGTTCACTGTGGATAAGTTAACCATGTTCTTCACGTGGGTAGTTTTATAGTTATCACTTAGAACAACTAATAGTTAAAACCGTTAGAACTTCCATTATAACTTTCAAATGTTGTATGTTTTTTTTTTTTCCTGGATTGAAATTTTGTAGTAAATTCTAATACTAGAATTTTGTTACTATTTAAAGCAAACTGTTTGCCATAGTTAAGAGACTATTTTAAGACTATTTAAAAGACAAAAATATAGAGAAGTGAATGAATCTAATTCTTACATGCGATGATAAATCAGACAGGAGTAGGCATTTCTGAAGTCTAGACTAAGCAAGCAGTGTCTCTAGATAGTAAACTGTCTACAATCTCCCTGCCTTGTATTATCTACCTGCCCCCTGCTGTGATTTCTCACATATGCTCTATCTCCAGCCTTTACTATATTTAATAATAAGGACAGCATTTGGTAATATCTGGGAAATGATATGGAATTCATGAGAACATTTCATGTTCTGCCACCTATCCAATATCCTTTTTTAAAGCTCTGCTGAAGATCATAAGAATCTATCCCTTCTTCAGGATAACCAGGAAAGTATCTGGTCCAGCTCGTGTATCCTTAAAGAAACCTTACACAAGAAACATATTTAAAAAGCATTTTAACTTGGCAATATGTATAGCCTTATAAATTAGTTACATTATACTTAGAACGGACACACTATAAATAGTAATTAATGTCTATTGTCCACAAGAATGTTATATTTGGTGTAATTTATAAGCTGAAAGGTTAATTTGCATAATGAACTATGACTACTTAAAAATGACAATCGTGGCTAGTCCAAAGCACTTTATCATAAAAACAGGCATATTCACAAGGGAGCTAATTTTCTATTTGACTTCCATCTGTAAATCAATATCCAAGAAAGCATATGGATTCTCAAGAGGAAAACAGTGAATTTCAGGAGAAAATGTAGCAATAGAACATATCTAGACAATATTCACCAAGCTTCAAGACAGCAAAACCTATATTGTTTGTTTTACAATCCAGAAACCACATTAAAGACACAATTACATGCCACACTTCATTAATTATGAATATGACAAGACTTGGACTTCAAAAAAAGACTTTAAGACTATAACTAGGGCTCCAGCATACCATATATATTGTGGATATATATATATATATATATATTCTACATTTATATCTATAGATAACCCACAAGAATATCATCCTTTATAAGTATGAAAGATACTTTATAAGCTGAAAGATTATTTTGCATAATGAACTATGACCACATAAAAATGAGAATTGTGGCTAGTCCAAATCACTTTATCATAAATACACACACATATATATTTATAAGTATGTATATTTCTACAAATATTTAATTGAATATGAGAGAAAGGGGGGAAGAAAGACAGATAGATACAGAGACAGAGAAAGAGGTAATAGATATACTCACATATATTATATATATATAACTGTGTTGGGAGGCTTGGTAATTATAAATTCTTTGCAGGCTGTTACAATTTAAGGCAATTTTCTTTGCTATTTTTGGTCAGCTATGTGACTAACAGAGTCGTTTGATGTCATTTTGTCACTATCCCCATTTCCATTGGATAGCTGTTAGGTTTGTCTTGGGTTTAGTTGTTTATGTCAAAGGAAAATGACTGTTCTTTTGGTATCTTATGCAGATGTAATATTCAACCAATGAGACCCTGTAGCTCTTCCTTCATTTCATCTCATGATAAAAAGGGAAACTTCTGAACTTAGTTTTGACTTATACTTTGTATCCTTGTTTGCTTTAGTATTGGAATATGATTTATGTAAGGTGAAACTCACTGGTTTCAGTATATGTTCAATGCGAGTAAGTAGCAATGACCAAAATGAAGGCTTGAATAGTTTCATCAATATGTAATATCCTTTATTACCTTTAAATATTTCTTGTGCACTATCCTTTTCCCCAACATTTTGATCATTTTGGAATCTTTGGATTCAATTATGAAAAATTAAGAGGACTATTGCTGCCTACCTGCACCCCAGTTTTTTTGTTTTGTTTTTTTTTTTTAACAGTTTTATTCAGGCAGGATTGAACTTGCTTTGATCTTTCTGGCTGTATCTCCATTGCACTATGTGGGATTAGAGGCATATCCCAAATGTCCAGGCTAAGGAAAAGCTCAGAATGACCCCATTTTCTCCAGCATTTACTTACTGGAATGTGCCACCATAGAACATACCTTCGAATATTTCTTGTGTTTGTGTGTTGCCATGTATGCATATATTGGAAAGAAGATGTTCTTTATTTCTTCCTAGTTTCCTCTTTGTGAGCAGTTTTCTTTTTGAGGCTTAACCCCAGTGGCACATAGAAGAGAGAAAACAGACTACAGGAACAGCAGCAAACCAAACCAGATATTTAAATAGAGTAACACAAAATGAAAACAGCAACTAGACCCCCCCAAAAACCCCTATAGAAATGGAAGAAAATAATTAGTACAGATTAGGAAATTAAGTGTTAACCATAGTGAACTGTGAACAATGAAGCAACAGAAGAATGAGAGACGAGGAAAGTGAGCAAGTGAAGAAGCAAGGCACGAAGCATGGAAAAGCACAGGGAACCCAGCACAGAGGAGTGAGAAAGCACAGTGGACACATGAATGAAAAATGGTGCGAAATGAGAAAACAAATACAGGACAAGACAAAAACCTCAAAAGAGGCATTAGTTCATTCCTAAAACAATGAAGAATGGGGATGCTCTGCTTTTCTTCCAGGATTCTCCTTTTGAAGTGCACATGGGTTCTCATGTCCAGATAGGAAAAAAAACAAAACAGAAAGGGCATGTGTGGCCTGGCTGGGCTGATTTATGCCCTGTCTGCCCTCCAGTGTTTTCCACATAAGATAGTGGCCTCTGCTGGGCTGAATTTATGCCTGTGATCTCCTTACCCAAGGGGAGCCATGCAGCTAGAGCAAGGGATGACCTGTAGGTACTCCCAGTTTCTGAGCCCATGGGATACTCAACTAATTGTCTTATGCAAGAAGTATTATTCAAGTGTGGGGAAATTGTGTGAACAGTGACTATATTTCCAACTAATGTCTTTGGGCCTTTAGGGGTGAGGAAAACAATTTGTTCAACAACACAGGGCACATGTGCTACAGAGTACTTGCCTCTCCTACCCCGGCCAGATTCATCTGTGTTCCAGCTCCATATACACCACCTACACATGGAGTCTTTCTCCTTGTCTATGAGTCCAGGCTCTAAATGGAAACGCCTAAACGAGTCCAGTTCCCAAATGGAAATGCCCTCTGCTATCCATCATGCAGTCCAAACTTATCTTCATATAGAGTGGTATTGGTGAATCTGTACTTCAGCCACCTTGTGCTCAGGGCTTACATGGAGTTTTGGGGTAGACACTCATTGGCTAGCAAAGAAGAGAAGCTATTGCGACTTGACAATATGAAAATTTAGAGGCTTCTAATTCTGCCAGTTATTAAGAATTTGACAGTAGAAGCTTCCTGGAAATAGTTTCCACCATGGTATTTTACTAGGATGAGGAATGTAGTGAGTCCTTGCTGACCTCTGGTCTACCTTCCAGAGTGCCATATTGTCTGTCTGTGTAGTTCACTGAGGTTTCCATTCTTCTTTTATTAAAGGCCCTATTAACCTTGACTGATCATTTTTTAACATTCCTCAAATTTTAGTTTTTATTACTCCTTGCCTATTTTAGCATGTAGTATGTATATTATTATCATACTTATTAATATTATAGGCATTGAAACTGTTTTGTAGATGGGTGTTTATGGTTTAATCTACCTCCACTCCAAAATAAATCAGATTATGTCAGGTAACATTGCTACATAATTAGAACATCATACAGAAATCCATGTTTATATCTTTCTAGTTGCCACAGGGCTTGGTTCAAGAGCACTTGTTGCACCTAGCTGCCCTTTCATTTGAATCAGTTCCTAAGACATTCATTGTTTTCTTAACATTGGCACATTCGAAAACACAACTAAGAACTTCCGTCAAACATATTTCAGTATAAATTTTCTGTGACTTTCTCATGAATCAGAGTCAGCTGTTGGTTGCTTCACAAGAACAGAAGGTGTCTGATTCTGTGTCTTTCTGAAGACATCACATCAGAGTCAGGGCTTTCTGTTATTCTTGAAAAGATAGTTGGTCATTTGATTGAGATGAAGTCCTTTAAAATTACAGATTTTGAAGAGATCTTTGTATCCATTTTTTTGTTCAAATTAATGTGCACCTGGTGGGGCAATTGAGTAAATTTCATACTCTACAATATGCTGTCAAGGTATGTTCACAGAGCTTGATGCCTCCTGCTTGACTCAATTATTCTCCCCTAATTTAAATATTAATATCGCATCGCTCATTCTTTGTATGTTTCATGGAGTTCTATAGTAGACTTGCCTCATTCTCTCAAGCTATTTATGTATCTTTTATATTGGACTTGTGGATTCTTTCTCCTTTCTTGAACTCCTGTAGATTGAAGCCAGGACCTCATGGATGCTAGCCAAGTCCTCTCTCATTACCATATATGTCTAGCCCATATAGATTTATTTTCTTAATGCATTTATCCATTACTGTAATTATTTCCTTAAATGCAAAACTATAGAATAAAACCTCTCAAAATATAAACAAAATCAGGAAAACTAATTGCGCATCAAACAGATGACTCAATATCCAGAGATATAAAAGATAGCAAAAAATGAATAAAACTCTACTTTGATCCATACATTTTTTTGCTTAAAGATTAGAAAAATCCTCTACAACTCAGTATTACTCTGACAACTGAGATAGACACAAATTTAACAGAACTTCTGAAACATATTCAGAAGGAAACAGAGCAAATATAATTGGTAATTTCATGTGCAAGCCCAAATCCTGTGTACATTTCAAATTCTCTGTACATATTTTTATTCTATTGACACAGCTGAGAGATGGCCAAATGAAGGAAAATGGTTTGTCTTTCCTGGAGATCATGGTATGGTTTTTCATGGACAATTTAATTGTTGAGAAAATGACATTTTTATGCATATCAATGTTTTGCCTGCATATATGTTTGTGCAGCCACTGTGTGTTTGGTGCTTTCAGAGTTTAAAAGGTGTCTTTGGATTCCCTGAAACTGGAAAGATAGGTGATTATGAGCTGTTGTGAGGGTACTGAGAATCAAACTTAGGTCTTTAGAAAGAGCAGCCAGTGCTCTTAACCACGGAATTATCACTTTATCCCTATTTGTGACATTTCTTTGATTATTCTGAAAACTTCCTCTTACATCCCAAATGGAAATATTAAGGAAGAAGGTAATTTGGCTTTCTGTTGCTGTTTGATTTTTCTGGTGTGTGTGTGTGTGTGTGTGTGTGTGTTGCTATAGATTGAACACAAGTCTTGTGTGTACAAGGTAAGACCTCCACTATTGAGCTACATTTTCAGTCCTATCACTATTTGGCACTACTAAACGTCTATGTCCTAATAATCACACCTCCACCTAACAAACAATGTTCTGGGCAGTTTCTGTGTGCTTGATTTTCTCCTGCTCAGTCCTATGGCAGCTGCTCCCATTCTTCTGCTTTGTACACAACAATTCAATCTTATCCTTCCTGTAACTCTCCCTTTTACTGAAAGACATGCCACATACGTGTCACGTGCCTCTAGGTGGCTGGTTTCTGCTGCTCCCTCTGTATGTAAACATTTCCCTTCTCCAACCTCTCATGCTGGACATATACACATCTTTCTTCTCCGCTGAGAACACTCACTCTGTCCTGTCCAACATTAGCAACCATATTCCTTATCCATTTCTTGAATCCTATAAATAAAATTTCATTAGAATTCTTTGAGTAATAGTTTTAATAAGTAAACTGCAGTGGAAGCCAAACCATTACATGCTTTACAGGAGCAATCCTTGGTTTATATGCATGCTCAGGATCACATCTGAATTGCTCCCCCTTCTCCAAAGTCCACCTTAGTTCCTTCCTCCCCTTCTGCAAAGCTTACCTTAGTTCATTAGAATTGGGATGACAGTGACAATAACACAGCCAACTAACAGAAGTATAATAATATGAGGGTGATGCTCACGAGAGAAAGCTGTCTGCCCTTCCACAGACTGTGAACTCCAGTCCTTTGGCTGCCCTCAATTTTAAAAGCTCTGAGGAACTGACAGGAATGCTCCTTTCTCTCCCACAGACCTTGTGCTTGACCTTGCAAGGTGAAGATAGCCAGTGGTGCTTTAGGACTTGTTAGACCACTGTAGCCAGCAGATGGGCCAACTGTCAAATGCAGGGAGCTGCTGCCTCTGTACGCGCACTGTCAAAAGACAAGACAGTCTTTGAGAACCACCACTTTAGGGTGAGCTGACAGTACCTATGGCAGTGCTGGGGGAAAGGCAGAGCCCAGACCCTACTGTTGCCTCAGCCTAGGATCCACTTACAGGAAAACAATCTGACTTAGGCCACTGTGTTCATTTCATTTGCCCCAAATATAACAGATTCACTTTTAATTTCTTGGGTGGGACCTTGCCCAGATAGCATCCCAGGATCTCCTGATATTCATTTACTTTGTGTTCTAAGACCACTTAATGTAAGATTTTAAAAATAATGTTACTGAATTATAATCAATTCAAAATCACAGATACACTAAAGAAATAACATTTCATCAGTTTTTACAAAAATGTAAGATCATTTATATGACATCAAAGAAAATATAAAATATAATAATATTATTTAATGATAGGCAAAATATGATATGTGTGTATGTATGTGTGTGGACATGTATGCATGTACACATGTGCATGGATATGTGCGCATATGTTTGTGTGTATGTACATGTGTGTGTGCATTGTGTGAGTGTGTTTATGTGATGTGTGTGTATTTGTTTATGTGTGGTGTGTATGGTGCATGTGTGTTTTTCTATTTTTGTGTGTACAAACAAGTGTGTGTGGTGTGTTTTTGTGTGGTGTGTGTGCATGTATGTACAAGTGCACATGGATGTGTGTACACATGTATGTATACACAAATATACATATGTATATTTGTGTGTGTATGTATCTCTGGGTATTTGTTCGTCTGTCTGTGTGTATGTGGTATAGTTTTCATATGTACTGATATTTTGGGGAGAATTGCCATCACTTCATTTCTATCTATTCTGGTTATTGACACAGGTTTGTATGATACCATCTGATTTTTCAGATTAAATAAATGAATTTTTCTGCTGAAAATTTAGATGACAGTGTAGTTTATAAAATATGCTATTTATTTTATTTATGTGTATTGTGTGCCTTTTACCTGTACGTAAACCACTTTCCTTCAGATAGCAGAAGACCAGGCTGGAGTCCCTGAAACAGGAGTATCAGATGCTTGGGAGCCACTTAATATAGGTACTAGGAATTGAACCCTGGTCCACTTGCCATCTCTCTAAATTAGCTGATGCATGTTTTAAAATAGATAACTAATTTCTTTGGCACTTTGAAGTATGTGTTTGGTTCACTCTAGAACAAGTTTCTATTGACTAAGGGGACAGAATACCAAGTGTTATGGAGCAGTCTAGATGACTGAGAGAAAGAAGAGAGGAAAGAGGAGAAAGGAAAAGGAAATCAAACTATATGCTTGCCTAAGTAAGTCTACAAAGTCAAAGCAAAACGCTTGTATCAAAGTATTGAACTTTAGTGGAAAATGTGAACAATTTTCTGGTATCAGCTGATATTTAATTTAACCCCATCTCAAATGTATAACAGTACCTGCTACAATGTTTCCATGGGTGTGGGAAGAGAAGGAAGTGGTGTTTACATCACTTAAAAAGGAAAGGTACCACTGACCAATGTTGTATTCATTTTAATGTGTGTTAATTTTGGCTACCAAGTATTCTCAAATCTTGCACTTGGGGGTGAAATGACTTCTACCTTCAATGTCAGCTTGCTAAATGAAAACCTAATCTTGAAAAAAGAAAGTGAAATATACATGGCTATGCTGATCCTTTGGAAAGACTATTTCACAACTCTGACTGATAAAAATGACGTCAAGATGTTTCACTCCAGTTTTTGGTTGGTGGGTTGGTTAATTGGTTGAGTTTTGGCTTGATTGATACCGATGGCAAAATAAATACCCCAGAGATGCTAAATCTGGTCCATATCAAAGCTTAAGATGTAAGAAATAGTCTGTTGCAAAGGGGAAATTTATAGAATACCAAATACCAGTATTAATGGTTTTCAACAAAGATAGTGGGTTTTTTGGGGGGAGTCTAACTAATTGCAGTCCTGATGGCTTTCTGAGATCAGCACAAAATGGGGACTCCCTCTTTTAGTGGGGCTTCTCTGTCTGTGCCTCTGTCTGGAGAGTGTCCCTGAAGACAGGTGACTGGCCTTGTCTGAAAAACAACTATGTACAGAGCTCTCTGCAAGGTTGCAGAACTCAGCTGTGGCTACCAGCCTGCATGATAATTAGGTGCCGTATTATAACCAATCAGCCCTTCCCATTCTTTTGATGTTATGACCAATTATTTCTTTCGACCCATACCCCTAATAAAACCCTTATATACCCTATCGCTGAAACAATAAAGTAGACTAGTGTAGCTGCAGAGGTTTCCAGAGATCATTGTGTCCATACTCACAGCCCTCTGAACCCTGATCTCCACCTCTGCTCCTTTTGTCTTCTCACGCTGGTGGACACAGCCTCAGAGGAGAAAAATCGACCCATGGGTTGTGTGTGAGGTAGGACAGCATGTATATCCATGTTTTAGTAGTATCGGCTGACCCTTGTGGTACCTGTGACAAATTTAGCTAGAAATTATATTGGTTGATAATTACCTCAAGTCACCATTCATTGATATTGGACTAATTTTTTTTAATTTTGGCTCCCAAATATTTAAAAACAAAACCTTTTATAATGCTGAAATTGCTAAACCACTGATATGGTCAATAAATATCATTGATAAGTACTTTAAAAAAGTCTTCATAAGTGCTAAGGAGCTCATTCAAGCACTGCGAATCTGTTAGAAATGATGCATGGCTAACTATATAATGAAATCGTATTATTAGTACTATTCCAAATTGGAACAGATTTGAACTTATGTTTCTTAATAAGAAATATAAAAGTTGCTTTTGCGCCTTCTATAATTTAGCTGCTGGTAATAAGAAGCAGAACATATACATATATTATTAATTGAGACCAAAATAATGGAGCAGTCCCTTTTAATTTTCCAGAGCCTTCATATAAGAAAGCATCCTTATATAATATCATATATATTTATATATGTATATATTTTTATTACTAAATCATAATTATAAGCTTGTCTGGGAAAATAAGTCATTCTTATTTAACCAGTGAGTTTATGAGCCTATCTTTGGTTGTCATTCTCTTTTTTCTCCCTCTTACATTCATTTTTCTGTCTTTCCTTACTATTATTGATGGGTATTCCCAATTTCCTAAGCTTCCTGGGATCTGAAATCTTAGAGAAACGTATTTCATTAGCTTAACACTTAATCAATGGGGAAATCACAAGTGAAATGACTGTGCTAATATGCACAGCTAGGGATGACACGGGACCTAGAATCTGCAGTCTGGCAGTTTCTACTTCAGTAGGTTCACTCTGAAGTGACGCTTAGAAATGTATTATACTGAGAGTAATCCCCCTGATTCCTTGAGCAAAAAGAAGTTTATTATAATCTTCATTTTCATTTCTTCTTTGATCTAAAAGTTACTGAATTGTGTATTCTAATACATGTGATATCACATGTGTTTGGCTGAATTAGGTATTAATGCATTAGCAAAGAAAAGAAAGGGTTATGTGTCTAGAATGAGGAGTACACAGAAAACTGTATCTTCTCAAATATCTATGTGTCAGTTTAGGACAGCCTCTAGATTTCTTATTTCATGACAAGGTAGATAAAAGACATCTCTATTTTACTGATCATGGTGGTATGAGTTAGAGATGTCCCCCATTGGCTTTTGTATTTAAATACTTGTTCCCCAGAAAATAGTGCTTTGGAGGGAAGTACATTGAAGCAGTTTTAAGGGGAGGAGGGAGTTCTACCAAACTTTCTCATTTTGCTTCTGAGTAAACAATAAAAAGATTTCAGAAATTTTTAACAAGCTACAAATCTAAACTGGACATGTTCTGAGACCAATATAACTGGCTAAGGTATTAATAAACAGACAAATGCCCTTAACTTGCCAACTGAGTCTTGCTCTGTTTCATGTGTCTCCTTAATGAGAGCTTCTTTTGGCCATGTGCTCATTGTCAATCCTTGTTCTCTTTCTCCTTGTGATTTCTACCTGAGATCCCCCTACTTGATCTCAAGTCCCTCCTCTCTCTTGCCCAGTCACAGGCTCTAGCCTTTTATTAATGAATCAGAGATTATGGGAGAACATTATTTACAGCACATTGGTCAATACGATACCTATGTCCAGACTGCAAGCTGATTTTGTGGCAAAGAACTCAGCATCTGAATACAGAGTGCATAAGACCAGCTCCAACAGATATAGTATAGCCTTGGTGGACAAAGCTCATCACATGGGGTAAGGAATTTAGATAGTTCATGGCCTCATCTCACTTTGAGTTCTGTTTCTCTGCTTCATATTTGTGGTTGAAGGTATGGTCTCTCAGTTACCGGCTCTGGTTCCCTGCTACCATGACTCCCCTGCCATATGAAATCTCTCTCTGGAACTATAAGGCCAAATAAACTCATCTATAAGTTCCCTGGATAATGATATTTTATCCCAATAACAGAAAAAGTAAGTTGTAAACTAACCAAATAATTTAATTTCAGAAATTCAGAGTTTGTGATCTAGATTTGATTAAATGTTGCTATGAGTTAATATGAAAGTCCAAGTTAGTTACAAGTTACAGAAAACAAATATTGGTTGCCTTATGCTGTTGATATTTGGAGATCAAGGGGTGAATCTCACTGTGGATTCTCCTCGAATCGCTCTGCCTTCCAGGGATTTTCTTTATTGTCTGCTTCTCTCATCAGTCTATATACTCCTGCAAACCAGAGTTTAAACATGGTCCAGACATCCGTTTATTTCCAAATCTCTTAGCACACTGAGGATGATGAGTTCTTGTCTCCGTGCTCTACGGGTGGCAAAATCATACCCAATGATTCCACCCTCTACCCATCTTCCCTGCTGTGTGGCTTTGTAGCTCTTCCCAGGTACATGTGAAGTCTGTTCTTCCACACCTGACCTTGTGAACCTGGACTTGTTTTTTTCACTATTTTGTCCATACAGTGCAATGAATTCTATAGCATTTAATCCTTAGCCTTAGCCAAAAGAGGTATTATTTATTTCTGCTCACTCTTTAGGATTCCTGTCCCACTATATCAACAAGAATGGCATTACTATGCAATGTAATATATAAATGTGTATCTAATACAGATTTTGAATTGTTCAAACTCAATTAAATAACTAAAAGATTTACATAGTAGGAAAGTTCAAACACATTCACTCGTCATGGTCTCAACTTTTCTTTTTTGTTTTTTCTTTTTACCTGACCCCTTTCACATTTTACCCATCAGCTTATTCCACAAGGCAGCCATTCACAAAACACCATTGTTGTTGCATTTGCCTCTTTCTAGATGTGTGATCTTAGCAAGTTACTCAATTGCATTTTCAGTTTCCTTTTTCAGGGAACAGAGATATTACCGATCATTGATAGTACATTGTCAGTCCATCAGGATGATTAGATTGTAGACAATATTTGGAAAGTGTTTTTGAAGCTATTGCATACATAACCCTGAATGGAGCAATATAACTACTAGTCTCCTTGCAAAGAATGAGAGGAGGCAGAGAAAATGAATGAGGAGAAGCATGGGATGATTGATAGTCCCTGGGACTCCTAGGGTCAAATGGTAACTGTGAATCTGCACATACATGCTTTTCTCCCTACCAGTCTTATCAAGTTTAGTGATGGATTTCTTTTCTTGACAAATTGCCATTGCAGGTTATTTCCTAGATGATATTTCCACAAATGGAAAATCATTCTCCATTGCCTGAATGGCACTAAAGAAAGTTATTATTTCCCATCTGATTCCACAGATCTCACACTCAGATTTACCAGCAAGAGGGTCAATAAAAACAGGGCTGCTGCCAATAGCAATTGAAAATGGTTACCTCTCTACCTGACGACAATGTGTCACCTCACAGGTAGTATCTTCTGAATGATAAAACAAAATTCACTGCATTAAGAAGTAAATCACTTCTAGATTCTTTGTAACATGAGAGCTGCTTAAGTAGATTTTCAATTGCCCTTAAAATAAAAAAGAAGTTGTGTGTGCACATACAAAGGGAGAAAGGATAAAAAGTGAACACATATTTGAAGGTGACATTTTAATACTTATTTTTAAAAGCACTAGTAATAAAACATTTTCTACTGATTTAGGAAATGACTTATCTCTAATATTTAACTTCATTTTTAATTTACTTGAAGAAGTCATTGTACTATTATACATGGCCTTAAGTTCCCTTATTTTATTTGTTGCTGAATATTTTTACTTGATGATTGCTGAGTTTTAAAGAAGTTAAATAACAGGTATTTACTCTTCATAACATTTTGGTGCAAGTAAAATATCTTTAACGAGAAAGAGAGTGAAAGAGAGAGAGAGAGAGAGAGAGAGAGAGGGAGTTTTCTTAGCATACATTCAAGAAAATGAGGAAACACACACTATAACATTGAGCCAAAACATTAAACACAGAATGAAATAAATATTTATTTTATAAAAATTACAAATGTTTACACAACCATCATCTCAGTAGATATAGAGACATCTTTGACAAAATACAACACACCTTCATAATAATAGTCCTGGAGAGATTAGAACTACAAGGGGTATACCTAAACATAATAAAGACAGTTACAGCAAGCCTATAGTCAATATCAACTTAAATGAAATGAAACTCAAGAAAATTCCACTAAAATCAGGAAGAAGACAAAGCTGACCACTCTCTCCATATCTACTCAATAAAGTACTTAAGTCTTAGCTATATCAATAAACAACTGAAGGATATCAAGGGGTATAAACTGGTAAAGAAGAAGTCAATGTATTTGTATTGTATATGGTATTTTGATAGCATTCGCAAGTGACCCTAATAGTCCCACTGAGGAATTTCTACAAGTGATCAAAATTTTCAGCAGAGTAGCTAGATACAAAATTAAGTTACAAAAAAATCATATAATCTCTCTTATATATAAAGGGCAGACTGGGAAAGCAACCCAGAAACACCTCTCAGAAAATCTTCAAATAACATATAAATATCTTAGGGGAAACTCTAACCAAGCAAATGAAATGCATGCATGATTAAAAACCAGCTTCAAAGAGGATAAGGGAAATTAAAGCCATGTATAATAGTCCAATGATTTCTTCAAGTAAATTAAAAATGAAGTTAAATATTAGAGATAAGTCATTTCTTAAATCAGCAGAAAAGGTTTTATTACTAGCTCTTTTAAAATAAATATTAAAAGGTTGCCTTCAAATATGTGTTCATATCCTTCCTCCCTTTGTACACCCACATGCAACTTTCTTTTTAATTTCAAAGGAAAATCTACTTAAACAGCTGTCATGTTACAGAGAATCTAGAAGTGATTTACATCTTGATGCAGTGAATTTTGTTTTATCATTTAAAAGATGCTACCTGTGAGGTGACACATTGCCTCCAGGTAGAGAGGTAACCTCTTTCAATTGGTATTGGAAGCATCCCTATTTTATGGACAATCTTGCTGGTAAATCTGAATATGAACTCTGTGAAATCAGATGGGAACTAATAACTGTCCTTAGTGTCATTTAGGAAATGGAGAATAATTTTTCATTTGAGGAAGTATCATCTAGAAAATAACCTGCAATGGCAATTTGTAATGAAAAGAAAACTCTGACATTGAAGAAAGAAATTGAAGAAGTTATCAGAAAAGGGAAAGATCTTCCATGCTCGTGGATTGGTAAAATTAATGTAGTAAAAATGGCCATACTACCAAAAGAAATCTACAGATTAAATGCAATCTCATGAATATTGTAACACAATTCACAATCTTGAAAGAACAAATATTAGCTTCATATAGAAACACACAAACACACACACTCACACACAGACACACATACAGAAAGAGAGAGAGAGAGAGAGAGAGAGAGAGAGAGAGAGAGAGAGAGAGACTGCCACCATCACCACCACCACCACCGCCAAACAAACAAACAAAAACAGGATAGACTATCATTGTTCCCAATTTCAAATTGTACTACCAAGCCATAGTAATAAAACCAGCATGGTATTGGCAACAAAACAGACACACTAATCATTGAAATTGAATCAAAGACCCAGAAATAGATCCACACACCTATTGACATCTGATCTTTGATAAAGAAGCCAGAAATACACACTGGGAAGAAGACAATATTTTCATTAAATGATGCTGGTTAAGCTGGGTGGTTGAATGTAGCTTAATCCAAATATATCTATCCCTAACACTGCACAAAACTCAAACTCAAATGGACCAAAACCTCATCATAAAACCAAATACACTAGTGCTGAAAAGATGGCTCAGCAGTTAAGAGTTCTAACTGCTCTTCCAGGGTCCCAAGTTCAATTCCCATTAATGACCTGGTAGCTCACAACTATCTGTAATAAGATTTATGGCCCTCTTCTGGTGTGTCTGAAGACAGCTAATATATATAAAATCTTAAAAAGAAAAGCAAATACATTGTACTTCATAGAAGAAAAATGCGTAATAGGTTAGAACTCACTGACACAGGAAAAGGCTTTCTAAACAGAACACTATTAGTGCAGGCACAAAAGAGGACATTGTCATTCAAACAAAGCAGCATCCCACAGAGACACTTGCTTAACCAGGTTCATTGTTGCTCTCTTTATAGCAGCCAGAAATTAGAAACAACCTAGATGTCCCTCACTGGAAAGAATGGATAAAGAAAATGTGGTACATTACACATTGGAGAATTATGCAGCCATAAAAATGAATGTAATTATGAAATTCTCAAGTAAATAAATTGAACTAGAAACAAATCATCCCAAGTTACGTAACTCAGACCCAGAAAGACAAATACGGTATACATTCATTTATATAAGAATATTAGCTGTTAAGTCAATGAGTGTTTGCTACACAACATGAAAATCTGAGCTTAAATCCTCAGCATGCACATAAAAACTCAGAGCAGTGGGCCATGTCTGTAATCACAGCAGTGTGGATGCAGAGACAGGTAGAACTCTGGAGCTCATTGGTCAGAACATGAGCCAAATTAATGAAAGATCCTGTCTCAAACATATGAGTATGTTTGTAACATAACTATATTGCAAAACCAGAAATAGAATATACATGTGTCCAATCCAAATCTCCTTATAATACTATCAATAACCATAAAAGGTACATAGCTGGACATAGTACTTGAAAAAAATGAAATCCATATTCTAATTTCTGAATCAATGTAATCTATCTCACTATTTTCCTATATACTTCTCTAACATTATTTCTCTTTGCTGGTCCCCAGAACATTCTAGATTGATTCCGAGTCACTTCCGCTATTTATTTTCTCAATTAACTAGATAACAATGACTACCTCATAATATTTTTAAAAATGTGCTAAGATTCCTTTGTCCCTGTCTCACTTAGAATAGGCTCCTAAGTTTCCAAACCACAGTTACCATCACTACTATACTTTCGATTGTATCTTCTGAGTCTCTGGCACATAGGGAATAGTCAACTAAAGCCTAATGAATATTAAATTTAAATAGCAAGGACATTAGTACAGAACCACAATCTGACTGCAACCCCTAACTCATCCTCACCACAGTTGTGTTAAGCTCCTCTGCCATGCTAGGGGACCTGGCAACTTTTATAGCTAAATCTAACTGGTACTTCAGTGTGAGAACTTTACATGTACTTGAGAATCAGTGCTCTTAACTAAGCTGAAATAGACTTTGATGTAATGATTACATGAATTGATTCAGCATAATGAATAAATAACTTATATACCCAGAGAACTAAGATTGCAAGTCATAAGCTATTCTATGCATGGCAGATGGTGTTTTCAGAGACTAAGAGAGTAAAAGTATAGGCGATCTTATCTCTAGTTAAAATGAAAAGCTTTTATCCTATTATGGCTTCTCTTCTCAGCAATAATTCCCTTGCAATACTAATAACAATCTTAGTGCTTGAAAGAGGATGCCAGGGCAGCCTGGCTCACTTTCACGATAGCAAGGGCTCTGTCTCACTTTAAGGGCACAACTCACTTTAAGACTTTCGTTAATCTCATCATCCTGTCTGCATAACAGGTTTTTCTAATTAGCCACATGTACTGCAATTTGAGTTGTGATCTCAGCGGACTTGGGTAAGCAACATTAAGCCAAAGGGTAAAGGTGCCATAGCCTGGAAATTCTCAGACTCTCACAATAAATATCCAGAGACAGAATGGCAGTGAAACATGGTAGATGAACAGAAGAAAAGGGGGGGGTGGTCAAAGTATATTAAGAGGGTGCGAGGAGTCAAAACAAAGGACAAAAAAAGAAATAGCAGAGAGCCTGTCCCTTGGATTGGCTTGATGGAGAAATCCTGAAATCCTCTTGTAATGGATGATTCACTGGGGAAAGATATCCAGGCAGCCTTGATAGCCAACAGAGTACAAACAAGATTCGGACTCCATGTTTTGTTTCATAGTTTGTAAGGGTGGGTTTTCTCCCTTATATTAATGTCTCAGGGACTCTAGAATGTGGAACTGGATTATTTTGTTTAATCCCTTTGCTATCAATAAAGGACACAAAGGCTGTGTGGATACAAACTATTGCTTCCCTGTCCCACCTTTTCCATGGTGAGCTGAAACACTTACGTAGGAAGCCTGGGCAATGTCGTCCATAAAGCTAATTGGCTTTAATGAACAGAATATGTGTAACAGTCCTTCTGGAGTTACACTGCACAGAAGTGCTTGTCAGAATGACTCTTCTGAAAGAAAAAAAAAAAAGAAAAAAAAAAAAGAAAAGCAACAAGGTTTTTTTGGAGCATTTTTATATACTGCTACCTAGGCAGGATTTCCAGTAGAAATGTGGATAATAAAACACATACTGACATCTTTGGGATTTGCGTGGATGCTTGAAGGTGATTAGCTGGGCAACTCTTATAATCTGTTATGGAGACAGGGCATGCTTCGGAGATAAAATGAATAAAAGCAGAGGGTTTTTAGGAACGGTAGATATATTTTATCCTTGCTTGGCACTCCTTCCAGCTGTGAAAGGCTCTGGCTAGGCAGCCCAAAGCCAGCACTGTCACTCAGTGATGTGTGACTTTAGCTAGGCTCCAGCTGCTTGCTATCAAGGCTAATGTAAGAGGCAGTGTGGTACCTTCACCTGGTGGAAGATTTTCCACACTGTGAAATGGCACTATGTCTAAATGAAGGTCCACATACTCTTCTAATTGCATCACTGTCTGAGTTGCTTTGCACTAGGGAGCTCTTAGTCTCATCCTCCAGTGAGTCAGTTCTTAGTAAATTAGCTGAGTGGGTGAGCAGCATTAGAAAGAAGGGGAGAAGAGAGTTATGGTGAAGATGGCAGCATCTTTTTTCCACACCATTCTGGTCTCCCAGCTGCTGGAGGCCACCAAGGTCTTAAAGCCTTGTTTATTAACTGAGGGTTTTGAGCTCTCTGTGCTGGTGGGTGTTTTTATTTGATGTCTGCTGACTCACTTTTATTTCCAGGTACATTCTGTCAGATCTCCAATATGAGTCTCCAGAAGGAGAGAGAACTGGTATTTCCAGAAGTTTAATTTAGCCTACTACCTGGCTGGAACATATCAGTGTGTAAATGCCAACGAAAGCAATTAGGAACACTGATTCCTCCTTCCTGATCTTCAAGCTTAGTTTTCCACCATGAAAGTGGTTTTCAGTATGAAATCATAGCACCATCAAATGTTCTCTATGTTTGTTATGGTTGCATATGTTATAAGCTTTCTTATAATCGTTTTCTTTGTTTTACTTTGCATGGCTTAATCCTTTGTGGTTTAACACAAAAAAAGAATTTTAATGTAACTTTTTGTTCAGTTAATATTGTTGTCTCTGAGGCTCACCGATTCTGCCTGCTAACCTAGACCTAGTCCTGGAAACTTCAAGATCCATACAATCTTATATGGGACTAGTATGTTTTTAGCCTCTGAGACTTACTACTGAATAAACACATCGTTTCTTCTTCTTTCTGAACTCTGGCTGGCCAGTTTAATTCAGCTGTTCTAGTTCAAACTCCTCTCTAAACTCATTCAATCTGGCTTCACTCTAGACCCCTTGATCTTTTTTTCTGCTTGGTCTCAATCTAGCAATCTGTTCTAATCTTCTGGCTCATGCCATCTTCACCTTTGTCTAGCTTGTTCTCTCTCTCTCTCTCTCTCTCTCTCTCTCTCTCTCTCTCTCTCTCATTCTCTGTCTCTCTCTGTCTCCCTCTCCAACCTATCTTTTGAAAACCAAAGTAAAGTCCAAGTAAAACTCTTTTCTTTCTGGGCACTGCCTTTCTTGAGTAGCCTCTCTTTTCTTTCTGTTCTTGTGAAACTTGGGCATAGGCTATTCTGTCAAATCTTTCTCTGACTCTTCACTTTGTCTGCCACTCAATTAGATATCACTTTTAAACATGGGTGCTTCCTTCTACAAATTAAGTTTACCTTCATTGTTTGGAACTAAAGGTGTGTACCGAGGACCTGTCTGTATTCCAGTCAGAGGGATAAAGGGCTGGAACAGCACAATTAGAAACAGGTTCTTTTTTCCACTACATAACACAATCTCTTGCAGTTTACAATGTGCTGAAATATTCTGCCTCAAAGGATAATATGATTTGCCATACTTTTTGAATATTTACCTTTTAACAACCTCTGCTCTCAAGCAGATAAGATTCTTTAATTCATAGAGACTATATATAATTAGGGAATGTGTGTATGTGTGTTTGTCTGTTTAATTGCATGCATGTATGTATGTATGTATGTATGTGTATCTTTGAAAAACAATAATATATAGTGTTGGTCATTTCAGAGAGAAGAAAATTGAGCTGTAGAGATGGCTCAGTGGGTCAGGGCAGTTGCTCTCCAAGTGTGATAACATGAGGTAAAATGCCCAGCAATCATGCAAATACCTGGCATTGGCAGTAATGGACAGCTCTATACTGAGATCTCTCTGGCCAGCTAGCCTAGCTGAAAGAACAAGCTTCCAGTCCAGTGAGAGACCTCTGCCCAAGACAATAAGATACACCGATACACACATGTATACCCTCCCAAATACCAATACACTCATGCACACCCTCCCATACACACACATACTAGCCCCTCATACATATTTTTTATACACATTGTAGTATGAAACTGTCATTTCGAGTCCAGCTCCTGCTCCCCTGTGCTATGCAGATCCTGCACTTCACTCTCACCAACATTTAGGTTTGTGTATTGCATAACAGCAGACTACAGGAAATGGAAAACAAATAATAGGGGTTTAGCTGGGTAGAGATGTCTTTAATTTCAGCAGAGTAGAGGCCAGCTTGATCTATAGAGTGAGTTCAAGGACAACCAGGGCTACACAGAGAAAACTTGCCTCAAAAAAGCAAGCAAGCAAGCAAGCAAGCAAACAAACAAACAACACACACACACACACACACACACACACACACACACTCACACACACACATCTCAAAGGAACAAACAAGCAAAAGGAACCATAAATATGTTGCACTAAATATAAGCTAAAGGTTAAAAAGTAGAGTAATAATCAAAAAGGAAAGAAATCACAGCCTGGAAATTGCTTCCAGAAATGATTCTCCCTGGTTGTTGGAAAAAGGTCCAAAATTTAGAATGTTACCTAAACATCATGCAACTTGATGTAGCTTTAGGCTGACAAAGACAGGATGAATTTGCTGGTCTGTTCTACTCAGTTCTTTCTTTTAAAAAGGGGGACATAAACAATGGAATGTCAGAAGGATTAAAGTATGTACTGAAAGGTCTTTCTAAACTATGGAGTAGGAGGTAGGTTAGTGATTTTTAAAACTCAAATACTCCTAAAACAGAGCTCATAAGTAAGCATGCAAGTCACACTGATAACCTTGAAATAGCAGTGCTGACTCAGTATGCTTGAGCCAGTCCCTTTATTTTAGGTTTCTTTGGGACAGTCATGCTTTGTACTCAGGATTGTCTCAAAATTACTATGGCTTGTCACCAGTTTATAGATCTCCCAACTCAGTTTTCCAAGTGCTGGGGTGTTGAGGCCCACATTCTGCCTCAACACTTTGGTGCTAAGTGTTCTGGTCAAGAGAGAGAGTGGGGCTCTTGGGGCAAGAGACGCAAAGAATGGAGACAAGACAGGGTGTGATTCAGTCTCTTCTATTTTCTCAAGTCTCTCTCAAGTCTCCCCTATTGAAGGGAATTCTGAGGTATTTATATACACAAGCAGGAGAACACAGGTGAAAACACTTTACCACGTGCACCATACAGCTGAGGTCACTAAACAGCAAAACAAGCTATGTGGGATAAACAATATATTTATCAGAGTGTGCTTCAGCTGTTATAGGCTTTTGACAACCAAGTCTTTCATCAGGGTATATGGTTCTACATGGCTGCAAAGTTGATCTAGCCGCTTTCTACTAAAGTCGGCTCCCAACACTGGGGTTACAGGCAAGTTCAACCAGGCCCATCTTAATTTAAAATACTAATAAACACTCAGGTACTGTAAAATCAGCTGGTCACAGGATTGCATTCAATCTACAAGGCCTGAGGGCACACAGTAGCATTTCCCAATGGGAGTAGTGAGACTTACAAAAGCACCCTGTATTAATGCTTATCAAGTGATAGGTCAAAGTTCAATGGTATAGGAAAGGTTGCAGGGAAATAGTAAAACTTCAGGGGTGTTTTAAAGAAAAAAACCCCAGCAGAAATAAACATGACATTTACATAGTAAGAGAAGTTCCTCAGGAAGAAAAATATTAATGATGTTTTTCATATAGGCACTTAGCAAATATCAGAACGTATGTTATAAAAGGGTTTCTGTAAGGGTTGGTAGATAAGTTCGGAAGCTGAAGTCAGGCCACAGATAAAATGCTTTTTTTCTGGTCAGCATTCTGTGTAGTAAATGTACAGATAAAAAAATGCATTGTCCTCTTTCTCTGTATTAATCACCTCACAAAACGTCGGTGGGTATGCATAGATTTAATGTCTTACTTGTTAGGAAATGCATCATGACTACAGTTATTCTCTAGCATATCAGAGTCTCTGGGTGCATACTTCTTAACTGTGTGAATTTATCATTTGTTTTCCAGGAGCATTTGTAGACATGCTAAACAAATGCCCTCCACCAACATGTTTGTATTTGGCAATACATCTGTTTATACGAAGTATGACACATAACCCAGCATAGGAACAGGAGAGTAAAGACCTCAGGTGAATATGTAATCATAGCATCCAAGGGTCTGAAGCACGAAGACTTCAAATTTGAGCCCAGCTAGATCTTGAACATAATGAGTTCAAGATCTGCCTGGGTGATACAGAGAAACCAAAATAAAATTAAATAAATAGAAAACCAACCAACCAACCAACAAACAAACAAACTCATGATTATATTCTGAGCACTATTGACCAATAGTGGTATAACTTTAATGTAATATTATTTCTTTTAATGTTGGTCCACGCATTTGTGTTTGAGGTGCATGTCTGTGCCTGTCTGTGCAGATGCAGGTGGGTGGAGCAGGATGAGGATGAGGATGCTTGTGCACAGAGGCCAGAGAATAACCTTGGGTATCATTCTTCAGGCATTTTCCAACCTTCTTTGAGGCAGAATCTCTCATTGGCCTGGAGCACAGTAATCAAGTTAGGCTGTCTAGCAAGGGAAACCCAAATGTTCTGTTGTTTCTGCCTCCCCAGTGCTGGGGTTACACGTGAAAACTCACTGACCTCTGAATTGTTACATGAGTTTGAAATGTCAAATTCTGATCCTCACACTTGCAAGAGAAACCCTTCACTATATGGGCTATTTCCCTAGCCCTTGAAGTATGTTTGAAAGCCAGAATCCTTCATGCCTTCCTCTGCTGCCTTGGCTTCTTATACTTTACCTTGTGTTGCAAAGCTTATAAATTCCAAGTGATTGAGATCACATACAAACATACAAAGCTAACATAGCTTGAACTCACTGCAGAATCCAAAACCAGTTATGCAAATGGCTACAGTGACTAACATAGACATCCCAAGAATTCGTTGAAAAAAATACCACCGATCTAACTGAAATATTATATGAAAATGAGAAAGGAATCAGCTCTCCTTGGCTTCTGTTTCATCATCAGTGAGCTTAGAGGATTTATGTATATGGAACTCCAGTGTTTATATGATTATCAAGTCTGGTTGAAGAAGAAAACTGCCATGCCATTTTTTTATACTAGGATTTTGTCTGAAAAAATGCTGTTTTCAATTCTTTTGATGTGAAAGAGACAGACACAAGTCAGAATATCTCAGTAAGCATGTCAGATAATAAAGCAAACACCAGGGCAGTGATGTGTCTTATGTTTCATGTCTTACCAGGAGAATCAAGTTTTCAATAGTAAGCAGGATGTGTCCAGAGAAATGGCAGCTCTCCTTGTTTAGACAGCAGAGCCTTCTTAGAAAGAGTAACAAAATAATCAAGGGAAGAAATATAGAGACAAAATGTGGGATAGAAACTGAAGAAGCGGTTGTCCGGAGACTGCTCCACCTGGGTATCCATACCATGTGCAGTCACCAAAGGCAGACACTGATGTGGATGCCAGGAAGTGCATGCTGACAGGAGCCTGATACAGCTGTCTTTTTAGAGGTCTGCCAGAGCCTGACATATACAGAGGTGGATGCTTGTACCTAACCATAAAACTGATCATGGGGTTCCCAATGGAGAAGTTAGAGAGAAGACTTAAGAAGCTAAAGGGGTCTGTGGCCCCATGGGGAGAGCAACAATCCCAACAAACCAGAGCTCCCAGGGTCTAAACTACCAGCCTGGGAGCACATAGGGAGGGACCCATGACTCCAGCTGTATATGTAGGGGAGGATGGCCTTGTTGTGCATAAGTGGGAGAGGAAGTCCTTGGTCAGGTGAGGGCTGGATGCCCCAGTGTTGGGGAATTCGAAGGTGGGGAGGAGGGAGTAGGTGGGTGGGGGCACATCCTCATAGAAGCAGAAGGAGGGGGAATGAGTTAGAGAGCTTCTGGGGGGATTAGGAAAGGGGATAACATCTGAAATGTAAGTAAAATATCCAATAAAAATATTTTCTCAAAAAAAAAAAGACAGCTGAGACACCATATGCCAATTGTCCCAGACTTTTCACACAGAACTCCAACAGGGTAAAAAGAACACAGCCTGGAAAATTAGAAGTAGGTCTGCTTCCAGTGAAGGAGGCTGGGTATTTCCTCAAGTTGTTGGAGGGAGAGGGGCAGGGGGCAAAGTTAGTACCATACTACCTTCTGTGAAAGCCTGAGTTCTTCTCAGTGACATCAAGGTGAAGCCAGAGCTCCTGACTGTTCCCTACAAAATAATTCAAGAAAAGTCACAAGGCTCAGAGTTACAGTTGATTGGCAAAGTATTTTAATAGATCAATAAACAACAATTAGTGAAAGAGAGGTGCTCAGAGACAGCCCACACCCGAGTATGTGCATGGGTGGGGCGGGCTTGGAACACGATTACGTAGCTCTAAATATTATTTTTCTTGTCTCTAAAGTGACATTGTTCAAAGGGATTGTAAGAAATATGTATTTTCCTGTGTCCCTGTCACTCCCTATCCCTACATAGGGTAGTTACCAATGTGACCTGGCCAGGATTACCATCTGTTAAGATAAAGCTATGGGTTAAAAGGACTGAATAAGGGGCTATAGTTTTACTGTATACAAGTTTCCTGGGAGATTCCTAGAAAATTCTCTGATGGGAAGGGAAAAGTTCAGCAATGCTCTTGGCCATGTGCTCTTACTTCGTCAGTAAGACTTGTTGCTAATTAAATATCCTTATTCCAACTGTCTCTATGTAAAAGAATTATTGTCTCTGTGTATGTAACCTTTTCCAGTAAAATTGTTTAACAGTGCTGGGATTCTTGGCTTCAGCTGACAAGAGAGTTTGATCAGACTCCCAGATAAGAGTTTCTTTCCTTCCTTTGGCCCCTGATTTCCCAGTCTTCTTACCTGCCTTCAGAGGCTACTTTCAGTTTTGCACATCCCCTCCAAGAAGTGGAAAACAGCTAAGAAAATGGAGCCCAGAACTAAAACTCAGAAAACCTAGCTCAGACCATTCATCCTGCATGTGTGTGCAGATTTTTATATGTTTTGTTCTCACTGTTGAGACTAGCTAGTGAAGGGCCCTGATACAGTCATTACTAAATAATGTATAAACAAATAAATGGTACATTGCTCAAATAGAATAAAATCTTTTCAAATAGACAGAAAATGGCATTTAAGTTAGTTTCTGTGGACTTTTCCTCTTAGAGAGTAGTTCAGCCTTGACATTTCCTGGCTAGTTATCTTTAAATCATGACATTTTAATAAAAACAAAACCCAGAAACAACTTTCACCTTCTTACTAAGTATATCTTTTAAAATCATAGTAATAGTTTTGCATAATGGTTACACATAGGTGTTCATAAGCTGGTATGTTAATGAATACACCAGATTTTGTTTTCTACCTCAAGAAAGGAGAGGTAACTATGACAAATTTAATGCTGTTTCGATTTAGAGGGTCTCTAAATATATCAAAACAGCATAGGTATTCAAGGTCTTAATTGATAGGAATATATTCTCTGGATTCCTTTAGAAAAGTAGAAATTTAGTAACTTTGATAATATTGTACTTTATAATACCTTTGTCAGGTGTGTGTGTGTGTCCACACATGTTTGGTATATTCATGTGTGAAGGAGATGTGGACAGAGAGGGTGGAAAGGAGGCAGGGGAGAGAGTATTTAATGAAATAACCCTCAAGAGGTGTGGAATATCTCTGAAGTAAATGACAACAAATTGATCTAAGTCCCACTGTGAACTAATGTTATTTTCTATAATTACATTTCCATTGTTATTAAGATCCCAAACTCCAGTGATTGTAAGGTTTTGTAAAGTAATAGTTCATAGTGAGAACAATTCCAACAGGAGCAGGTGGTGACCATTCTCATACTTATAATCCAGTTTTAGATGTGGCTCTGATTGTGAAAAAAAAAAAAAGAAAAAAAGAAAAAAGAAGACGACCAGGAGACATCTGGTAACTAAGGGGGATCCAATTCTCTAGCTGTCAGGACCCATTATCTCTTCCCCTAGCAGCCCTCATTTGGAAAGTCAGCCTTCAGCTGAGAACAGTGTAGCTTGTGAACTACATGACATGCTCAATGTAGGGAAGTAACATCCTATTTAAAATATATCAAGAGACTTGGATTTTCCTTTACTGCAGGCTGTCGAATGCTGCTTCTGGTTACATCTCCTGTCTTAATCCAAGAGGTTGAGTGGAACTTGACGACAAAGCTGAAGCCTCCTAAAAGAACCTGAAATTGGCAAAAACTAATGCAGCCTCAGTTGCTTCTCAGTGATGCAATAGTCCTGGAGATTTAGTCCAGAGATCCTGTCAAAGGAAGAGATTTACTAGCTTGGGGATACTTTCTGTACAGCAGGCATTTAAATATTATAATCTTGTGGATTTCAATTTTATAGTACCCCGTTTTTTGTGGCATTGGAAACTGGTTCTAGCCCCTCACACATGCTCAGCAAGCTCTGTACCAGAGGTAAATTCCCATCCAAATTTTCTACTTTCTGTGATACCCTATTCTTAGTAATACTCACTCAATGCAAAGTTTATAGGATCTTCCAAATAATTTCTACAGTCCGATTTTACAGTAATTAGGTGTGATTATCAAAATCTCCAATTTACAGAGGATGAAATGTGATTTACTGGTATGATGCTAGTCAGTCAATCTTTGGTCAAACAAATAAAACTATTGCTCATCCAAGTGTCTGTGTTCTCTCCTGACAAACATTTAGTTGAAAAATAGTCAAGACACAATTTCTAGTTATAAACACACAATCACAATTTATTATTTGTAACACTATAAGCTACTGGCACATGAACACATCACTTGTAATGGGCTGTAAAAATGGACACCATAGTTAGAACTACAAGACGGAATATTTGCATGTTTTCCAGAAGTGAGTGTTGAAATGTTTGTCCTTTGCCCGGGAGGCCAAACTGGTGAGAGCAATGGTCAGAACTCCTGGTGACAGCCGGAGGCATGTGAGAACTATGATCTTCATGTATATAATTTAGAAGCATATAATTGTTGGCTTCAGGCATCACTGAAAGTGAATTTCCCAGATGGCAATCAAAAGTCAGTAGTTGAAAGGAGGAAAACGTTAGTGCGTCATGGGATATCCATGGCCACCAATGTCTTATTCATTTTTAGTGTATATTTATGCCTATGTTGTGAGAGTCTTTGTTACAAACATCATTTGTGGGAATTCAGTTTTCTCCCTTGGTGTGTATGGGAAGCACATTGATTCAGCCTCTGTCTAGAAAACAAATGAATAGAGGAAGTTGAAAGTCAAAGTTCTCCATCTCTAGTAAATATAATCTTGAATACTTACATGACTTAATTGAAAAAAAGAAGGGATTATTAATTTTTCATTTGCTGATTTGCAACTGGAACAAGGGATATAATTGGAACAGTCTCAAAATTTATAGCCAGTTTTGAGTCTGACTTGTGTCAAAATAATACATAGTGATCGTACACTCTAACATCTACTCTGCTTAATGATATCATTGGAGAATTTCAAATCACGTTTCAAAAACACTTGTTAAGCCTATATGTATGGTTTACAAATATCCTTAAGTCTTACAGCTGCTTCAAAATCAATGTTTTAAGGTGTTTTGGAGACTGAGGTCATGAACTCCCCATGAAGCTTCTGAAGGATGTGAGACGATAAATTGCTTCCCTTTCCTGCTGGCTCCAAAGTGCTCCAGTGTCTCAGCTCTGGGAAATGCATATGGAAACAATTGCCCCTGGACTATTTCCTCTCTCTCCATGAAGGCCATGGCCTCTCCAAGTGGCTTCATAAGGCAAGCTGGTTAGCATAGAGGTCAGAGACCAGCTAAACCAGCCCTGAATGCACAATGCCTGACCCAGCACTTGGTATTCAAAGGAAAGGGGCATGCACACGGTGTTTTTGAGCTCCGTTAGTTTAATATATCATCTTATCTAACACTTCATTTTTTTTTATTTTGCTGAGCAAAAAGTCGGATGAATATTTGCTGAAGGTGAAACTGCTAGTTGTATTATGAAAAGAACAGGCTCAGGAGCTGAAAATATTCGTTCCAGCTGTGGTCTGCTTGATCCCCCTTCCTTCCTCCACATCTTCCCCAGCAGTGACTTTACAGTCAGTGGAAGACATAGGTTTTCAAATTTAAATAGATGGGGGTCATGAAATATTTCTTTCTTTTTTTATGCTTTTCTTTTCATACTTTTTTATTCTTCTTACTTTTATTTTTTTATTGTCCAGCTGTTGTCCCCTTTCTGTTCCCCCCTCCCACAGTTCCTTAGCTTATTCCTGTTCCCCCAGTCTCCAAGAGAATGCCCCCTATCACCCCACACCCTGCCAGGCCTCCCTACTCCCTGGGGCCTCAAGTCTCTAGAAGGTTAGGTGCATCTTTCACTGAGGCCAGAGCAAGCAGTCCTCTGCTATATATGTGTCGAGGGCCTAGGACCACTTACTGTATGCTGCCTGGTTGGTGTCTTAGTGTCTGAGAGATCTCAGGGTTCCAGGTGTGTTGAGACTGCTGGTCTTCCTATGAAGCCCTCAGCTTCTTCCAGCCTTTCTATCCTCTGAGACACCCAACAAGCAAATGACTGAGACAGATGCAGATACTTACACCCAAGTATTGGACTGAAGTCATGAAATATTTCTATCTGATCAATCCCATCAGGAGCCTTTATGAAAGAAGACAGACCTGATCTTTTTATTTTGGAAAGTGACATTATTTGAAATTTTATAATATCTTCAGATACATAAACAATATATAGTATGGCACCTATTTTGTAGTTATTCTAGACGAGTACAAACTCAAAAATTTTTAAAAATTATATTACTCCCACTAAATTAACTAGAAACTAGAAATAGCACACAATAAATGACTGGGTAGCAGGATTATTGCTGCCTGAAGGCGAACAGGAAACTATCTATGTAGATTTCATGAGACCTCTCCCATACAGTGGTAGACTTTCCAGCAGTGCCAATGCCTGGAGTACCCATGCTCCTATAAATAATTCCAACAAACTCACTGATTCACCAAGCTAGACTTGGGGGGATTCATTTTGGACTGCTATTGTTCTCTCTCTCTCTCTCTCTCTCTCTCTCTCTCTCTCTCTCTCTCTGGGATAAATACAAATACAAAATTTCTTCAGAAAAAGTATAGCTCAATTACTGTTCAAACAGGGATTCAATAAACCCAAAGAAGAAAATTGCAAAAACAGTTGCAAGATCCTTGGGATTGATAATAAGACATGTAACACAGGCTGATCCATTGAAGAGTCAAGCATCCCCTGAGATAATCTTGCCGTGGCCATCCATCTTCCTCTATGTGGTATAGAATGGTGTACCTTCCTCTTATGATGGGCATATGTGTGACTGTTGCTACAGATTCATCTGAAACTAAGATGTCTGATGGTAAAAAGCATCCTTGAGTGATTTGGGGAAGGTCTCAGGGTGGCCGTTTTTCTCTATGTTGTACAAAGTTGTACACTTCAGGGATGATGGTGTCTATCATGGAAGAATGGGATACCCTCAAAATAGCTGATTAGACCGAGAATATATTGCATCCCTTAAAAGTGGCATTATGAGATAGGACCACACAAGGATTATAGTGGAATTTCATGTGTCCCTTGCTGTGGGCAATAAAACATGCAACAGAGGTTCTGAGCGGTCTGCCCAGAATGAACTTGACTCTGTAAGGGAGCTATTATAAAGAGAAAAGTCATGATTATAGTATCTTCCATGCTAACCTCTAATGTGGCTAGAGAGTGGGTAAAGGAGAGGAGGAAATGAAACTTCTGGGCTGGCCTTTCTAACAGCTGGCAGGTTATAAAGGAGAGTACAAATTAGGTCACTACTAAAGAGTTATTCCTGGCATTCCACCTCTTGAACCTAAGGGGAAGAATCGCCTGGTATCGGGTGGGGGAAGATGAGGTAGAAGTAATGGAAGACACTCCTCAAGAAACAGAAGCATGATTCAGCATGTACACAGGGGCTTAATAACAGCCCAGGGTAGGAAAATGATAATCAGAGAATGTGATGCTTCTGAATTGCTTTAATTAGGAAAGACTTCTAAACAAGAAATAGAAAAGCCTCTGTTAGCCTAGCGTGTGAGGCTATGGGACATAGGGTAGATGTGATCAGTGTGGATACCATGGAAACAGAGAATATTAGCAACATCACTACTCTGCCCTCCTTAAAGCAAACCTTGGATAAATCTGAGGCAGAACAGATATTTAGTTTTCTTTCTGTTGCTGTAATAAGCATCATGACCAAAAACAACTTGGAGAGGAAAAGCTTATACTACAGGTCACAATCCATCACCAAGGGAGATCAGGAAAGAAACTCAAACAAAGGTCATGGAAGAACACTGCTTAGCAGATCACTTGCTAGGTCATGTTCAGCTAGTTTTCTTCATTTTTCAGTCATCAATCAAGGCTGACAGATGTGGCTATAGACCAATAATACTAACACAATTAATTTATTGGTTTATTAATTATTAATTTTATTAATGCAATTTTAACATTTTTGCATTTATTATTTTTATGTATATGTGTGTGTTTCGCCTGCACCTATCTCTATGCCACACATGCATACAATGCTGTGGAAGCCAGAAAAGGACATTGGATCTCTGGGGACTGGAAATACAGACAGTCATGTTATAGGTGCCATGTATGTGATGGGTATTGAATTTGATCCTCTGGAAGAGCAGCAGTGTGTTCTTAAGTGTTGAACAATCTCTCCCAGCCCTTGATGCAAATTTTGAATTGAGGTTTCCTCTTCCCAAGTGACTACAGTTTTTGTGGAGTAGACAATAAAATCTAACCAGGATAAAAGAAAAGTCAGTCTCTGATAACATGATTTACATCAACAATTGTGGAGTCTTAGTTATTGCTGTCTTAGGACTCCATAAACACAGCAAGCCAAGCCTTTAGACAAAGGGCAGGCATTTCAGAGGGTTCTAGATTTGAGAAGGCAGTATTTAATGCCTATTTTACCAAGCTACAAAGAACTTTGTTTATAGGAGAGTTTCAAAGAAGTTAAGTTTGGAGTCAACTATTTCTATTTCTTTTAGTGGCTTTTGCTGATCCCAATGGTGGGACATGATCCTTATGAAGTAGAATGATTTAGACCGGGATATATGTTGGGTTTATATGGTGCTAAAGCAGTCAAAAAGAGGTAAGCTTTAAAAAAAAAAAAAAAAGACAAACACAAAATAGAGATAGTCATTCAAACATATGAGTGAGGTTCCCAGGGGAGTGGGGCGGGGGGACGGGATACCAGAAAACAAAGTGTTGTGCTTAAAAGCATTGGAAAGTTTAATATTTAAAATATTAACGATAGCTTGCTGAAGGGATAGTCAATAGAGAGATTCCACCTCATACACTAGAATGGGAGAGGAAGCTACCTTACCTACTCTGCGGAAGAGCAGAGAACCCGTAGGTAAGGCCCATTCAGGGCAACTGGAGGCTCCTTGTTGGAAAGCAGGGTTTGAGTCCCTGACCTGCAGAATATTTGAGCTTTGGTGAGTATAATGATGTGTTTGTCAAATCACCTTCTGAACATATATGCTTAGGTTACAGATTATAGAGGGAGAGGTGAAGCTCAGGAGAGCTCACAAGAATCTTAAAATGTCTACGATTTACTAGTGCCCCATTTAAGGTTATATGAGCAATACACATTGCCTGGAGTTATTCTTTAGTGGCTTAAGTGACTGTGTGCTGCAGAAGCAACTTTAGTTCTGAGTGATCACCCATGCTGGGGTGGGGTTTCCAGTAATGTAGCCCAAATCACTGATTTTCCTGTAAGTAAATTCTAGTACCCATTCGTACATCAAGCAATACTTGTTTAACATTGTTTCTTTGGTCTCATGGTATACTATCAGATACAAGGGAGCTTCTTAGTGCCTCTCCCTAGGAAAAGTATCACAAACAATCCCAATTCTTGAAAACTCATCCTGCTTTAATGAAAATTAATTGCTTCTTATCAAGGCAATGCTTTTCAATCCTTACATTCTGTCTGTATGTGAAAATACTTTAGCACGATGCACAGGAATAAACAAGCCAGATTTCTCATGGAAATTGGTAGGGAACTTTAATTTTCTCTCTTAGCCTTTTATCACAACAAGGGTACAAAACACTAGTCATTCTTTACCTGTAACACCTCTTAGTACATCGTAGCTAGCAGAGAAGTCATTGTTTCAGACAGACTTGTAGCTGGCTTTTAAATACATCTTAGATGAGGTATGCTCTAAGTGCAGGTTTAGCCAGTGCAGAGTGTTTCTTCTTAGAAAGATCAGTGAGATGGCCTACCAATGTGATTTCTGATCTAACAAATTCTCACAATGCTCTACTTCTCTGATGGCCCAGCTTGGGTAGGGATTGGCAATGGTTAGGTTCTTCTGGAATATATCTGGGAGAGTTGGGCTTAGAAAAGATAGGTTTCTAAGTTCATGTCCCTGGTATATATGATGGTAAGCCAACGTGTATAGGGGTCCCTGTTTTAGAGTAAAAAACAAAAACAGAAAAACAAAACAAGAAAGACTGTAAGGTGAACATCTAAGTTACTATTTGAACAGCTGAATTTAATTTATAATATTGAAGTCATACAAAACTGACTCAAGAATAACAAGTAAAATGAAAATGAGTTAAGTCACTAAAATTTGAAACACAAAGAAAACACAAAATGTTGCTGTGTCCTCTTTTTACCAAACCTTCTTGGTATTACTCTTAAGCAGAGGGCCCTGATAATAGCTGACAATGCTGCCCTCAAGAGCCATGGTTTAGACAGGATTTGCCAGGTCTGCTTGCCAAAAGAGAAAACATTTCCAAGTGTTTTCCATTCATAATTAAGAACATTTTCTGGCAGCCAGCTATGAAATTCATAAGATTTACATTGACTCCTTCTGTTCAGGAATAATTGTAGACTCTATCTCTGAATCACATTCTAGTTCTTGGATTTTTATATATGAATGCAAAGGTCATTGAAGCATAAATTCTTTTGGAAACTATGAATTTAATAACAAAAAACATGACAAATATCTATGGTTTTGCTACCACAATAATTAACATTTATAAAAATACATTAATATAAATATGTATGCATATAATAGATATTAAATATATTTAGCATATATTTAAATACACTTATATCTATAAATTTTAATTCACTGGATATTAAATACAATATTTTATTAACATATAATCACTTATTAACTGACTTATTTAGGAAAATTATCACAGAAATAGATCTGCCACTAGTTACATATCATGGTTTGAATGTGACTGGTAAGATTGATATGACTTTTGTTTTGGGTAAATGTAGACCATTAGTAAGTGGCAATTGAAAGGACCAGTATCAGCAGAAGACACCCCAAGGCCATGATCTCAACCCAAAGGAGATTTATTTGCCCTAGAGGGACAAAGGGCAGGGAATAAGAGACAAAGGAAGGAGAAAATGGACAAGGGGGAAGGGAAAGAAACAGGGGAGGGGAGGGATGCTGGAGGGGAGGGAGGCGGGGCGGGATATTTGCTCTGGAGGGACAAAGGACTGCCTCTAGGTAGAACAGATGTGAAACAGATGTGGCTCATAGGTAAATGGCAGTTTATAAAGGGAAAGCGGATTCCCTTCCCCATGTTAGGATAATTTGGTTTGTTTGGGCCTCTAAACTAGGGCAGCCAAAAATGGGACTTATTTTGATAGCTGGACCTTGACAGTCAGCCCCAGGAGGAACAAGTTGCTAAATGAGGGAATAGACTTTGTGGCTAGCTTTAGGAATGGAGTCTAATGGTTTTTAGCAAGCAAGAGGGAATTGGGGAAGGGTAAGGCCTGCTAGAGCCGTTTGCCATGCTCAGTTTGTCTAGAGTGCCTTCGATAATAGTTGTGAAGTTTGAAAACTTAGACTGACACTTATCTTGGGTTTTGTGATTTGAGGTATTGTCTGGTCTGCTTGCCAAAAGAGAAAACATCAAGTGGGCCAGCTGGAATGCCAGCAGGAAACACAACAGTGGTACATCCTGAAGCAAGCAAAGCTGTTAACACCTCCACACGTGCACAGCTTTATCTTTTGTGGCTTTCAGACCACTCCAGTTTTTGTACATATGCAATGGGTAATTCCTAGAGCAGGTCACAAGACTGACTATCATTATAGTACAATAACAATGCTGTTTTCACTTCAGTTAGGAGAGGTCCAATAGATGGGGCCACTGCACTCACAAAAAAAAAAATGGCTCAAGGAAGCAGTTACAGATAGTGCTATAACCTAAGTAGAGAAACACTGGGCGTTTTGATTAAGAATAAGAAATATCGCTTACCGATTCTATTAGCATGTGAAAAACAATTTACATATTTTTAGATGTGTTACTAGGAAATATTAATTTCAAACTTCAATGTAAAAAATGGAACATTAAAATAAATGGTATTTTGAAATAACCAAACAATTATGACTGTAGAAACAACTCAATGGTTAAGAGCACTGGTTGCTCCTCCATAATACCTTAGTCACAACTATTTTTAATTCCAGTTCCAGGGAATACAACACCCTCTTCTGGGATCCTTAGGCACAAGGTTTGCCAGTGGTACACAGACATATATGAAAGTAAAATACCCATATAGATAAAATAAAAATAATACAAGACATGTAACTTAAAGCAACAAAGAATACATGGAATTAGTAATTGCATAAGTACTTTTATCAATGCAAATATCTTGGGGACTTTACTCAGGGGAAAATAAATATAAATGTTTTATAGGCCTGTGTGGTGATCTCTCTCCTGAAGTTTCATTTCTGTATCTTAAAAACGGTCATTTTTTTCATAAATACATAGCATCAATTAAGAAGAAGAGATAGTTATATACTTGTATCTTCCTAAGGTAAGAGCTTAAGGAAGTAGAATAGGAATACTGAAATTTAATATAACAATATAAGTTACAAGCAAAGAATGGGATGTTTTAAAAAGATGGATAAAAGCTTTGTTAATAGATTAAAAATAGAATTTAAGAAGAACCACAGTATTGTGTAATTAGGAGATACTTATTCTTTTAATATTTTAAGAGTAAAGAACTGGTCAAAACACTTTAAAAATAAAAGGAAAGTGCCATATTTTTCATAGTATAGATTAGATGATAGACTACATTGTGTATACAGTGTGTACAAATGAAACAGAGAGAGAGAGAGAGAGAGAGAGAGAGAGAGAGAGAGAGAGAGAGAATATGCCTTGGATAGAAGAACCTTGAAGATTCATAGATGCAAAGAAAGATACAAAGTAAATTGGAAAAGAAACTCAAGAGGAAAAGCAATGGGTAGGAATAAATGTTGCTACTGAAAAAGATGAAGGCTTTGGCAAGGAGAAGAGCTAAACATTCCATGATTTAGAGGGATGGAAGTAGACTGAGTACAGAAATGAATGAGACTGATGGGATTAGGAAAGGGGGCTGAAAATAGACAGAGATCAAACTTGAAGTGTTAATTTTTCTCATTAGGCATATCCTGTGCAAAAAAAAGAAAGATGATAAGGGTTTGTCAGGAAGCATCTCCCCTAAGCAATCAAAATGGATTCCAATACTTGTATTTCTAATGATTGGAACCCGAGGTCTACAAGACAAACTGACCATCTCAAGGAATGTATGGTACATCTGGGTGTCCAAATCTACCAGGTCATATAACTACACTATGCCCAGTGATACAACTTTCACAGAAGCATCCTGTTGAAATCAAGCTCATGGAAATCATTATTTTGTTCTTTGACTCCAGAAACCATTGTTTCAGTATAAAAGTTTGATCCATTCAGTGTTCACTGATGCTCCGCTGTATGGGCTACTCAAGCAAATCAAGGCCTTGATGGTTTTAAAGGTGTACATTTTTAGTAAAAATGAGGCATAGAGACATGGTGATTAGGGGTACTTACTCTTTCCCAGAGGAACTGTATTTAATTCCTAGCACCATACAGAGTGCAAATCACTGCCTACAACTCCAGTTCCAGGGGATGTGTTGCTCTCTTCTGGCCTTTGCAGATACTTTCAAACACATAACATAACAGAGGCACACAATTGCACACATAAATCAAAACAAAATTAAATTCTTAGAAGTACATTTTGCATTCCATAAAAATTATTTAACACTCAATGAAGGTTCACAGATTTTTTTTTTTCTACTTTGAACTTTGATTGCCCCTGATTCGTTTTTGCCTTTGACCTGTGTTCTTTCATCAGGAGCATTATAAACACATAATTTCCCTCTTAGTCTGTAAGTGGGTTCTGAATTATAGGCTTATCAATCCTCTTTTATATGTCTTGAGGAAAAAATAGAATTCAGTCTGAAAACATTGCCCTTGGATGCTTTAGTGCAGTTATGACCTTGGAGAAAATATAGTAGCTTTCCCCCAAGAAATGGTATCTGTCTGTCACTGATACCTTTAGATATTTTATATGAAAAGGAATTGAGGGTCACTTCAAACTTCATGAAGTACATCCTAATAGTCACTTAAATATGAGACTAAAAGATGACTAGGTTAGTAATACCCTTAGGTTGAGTGATAATACATTACCAAAGCTGAAAATGGGCAAACGATCATGCTAGAAATATTGGCCAGGGCCTTCCAGGCAGAAAGAATAATATAACCATGTTGATTTTTATGAGTGGGATCATTTATAATGAAAAGAGCATAAAGATTTAATGTGCCTCTTACACTGAACAAAGGTAAAAGAAAATAAATAGATTCTTCCCCTTTCCTGCAGACCACTTTTGAATTTGGAATCCACAAAAATGCTGCAGGAATTTGATGTATTTATAGGGATCCTGAAGCAGTGGGCTGGAGCAAAGATTCAGCACCCAGTAGGTGGTAGATCCCAGTAAGACTCTATCCCTCTTCTCCTCCCAAGTGGGAGATAGACTGGATACTGAACCTTATTGTCTCCATACTACTGATAAACCTGATACTTACCCAACAATAAGTGTTTTTCTGTAGTAGAATTAAAATTTAAAATTTAAACATTAAAGCAAAAGTAAGTTCTGTTATGATTCCTAGAGGAGATTTCATCTTCAATCTGTCAACATGCGGTTTCATTTTTGTTGTAAGAGCAACAATTTTCTCTCTTCCAAAATTCTGTTTCTATTTTGGTCATACTTTAAACACTTTGTCTTACAATTTTGGACTGTTAGAAAAGAGAAAACAGAAAAGTAATTTTTACTTGTTTGTAAAATATAATCTTATTATGTTAATATGTGTGAACAATTGGGTGATACTGTTTTAATTATACAGCCCTGTTATCTACACTTAATAATTTTATTGTTGAAGATTTAAATGTTATTTAAAACTTACAGCATGGGGGAGGTGGTGAGGTCAAAGAATTGCAATGAATTCTAGTCCATCCTGAACTGTGGCATAACACTCCACGGAAAAACAATGACTTAGCACCTAAACTTTCAGCTAAAACTTTTAATTTCATAACCAAAACTGTTTTAAGTTTTCCACACAAATATCCATGATTTATTGTCGAATTTTAGAATTTTGTTCCATGTTATGAAAGTCGGGGATTTAAGAGGATTCTCGGGTTCATTTTTCAATCACAGGAAATACTCCTGTGTTTGCTAACAAAGATACTGGAGGTTCAGAAGAAGACAAAGCCTATTTTCAAGTCTATTACTACAAAGTGCATACCCAGTCCTGCTCATATCTTTGCAAATGAATGTCTGCAAGCTTGATGCTCTCATGGTTCACTAAGGGGCCCGAGGAGAAACTCTGACTACTGGTAAACAGTGTTTGGCGTATCAAATAGCTTCAGTCTATATCACGGAATCCTGAAGTGGCATACAGTCCTGTGGCCTAGTACTGCAGAGTCAGGCAAAGAGTGTGACCAGACATCATTCCATCCTGCCATTTTTGCTTGGTGGTAGAATGCTTGCAATCTCATCATCAAATACCTCAATACCCTAGCAATTAGGAGGTAGAAGGCTGAAGTCAACTTGGTCTCTGTTTAGTCAATGCCACAAGAACGAGAACCAAGGACCTGACATGTCTATTGGTGACTTCTAAATGCTGAGGTTTGGGTAGTTTGTTGATGAGTTAATTGTTTTATAAAAGTTCTGCATTGCCTTGTCTGCTAGTCATGACTACCTTTCAGCTGTACAAAGAATAATGCCAAGAAAGGAAAGCCAAAAAATGCCAGCAATAACTATTTTTTATAAAATGAAGTTAATTAATTAAAATATAATATGAAATCAAATGAAAAAAAAAATCACAAATAAAGGTTCTTCATTAACTTTCTCTAATACACATGAGAACAAATTGACCACCCAGGTCCCATGGTCCCCATGCTCCTTTCATGTCTCAGCGAAATACATTTTTAGCAGTCAGTTCTCCATGCTTCCTCCACTTGTGCCACTTCCTACATAGGAAATCTCAGGGACTCCAGCTTAATTTAATCTGCGTTTATAAAATGGATCTCTTACATATGTTTAGTTTCTGAATCCTTTGGCAGATTGCTTTGATTGCAATATGCCTATATGTTGTTTGTAGAAAATGCACAACTGAGTTTAGACATTTCCCAAGGTGGCTATGCCAGTTCTCCATGTCGTGACTCCTTTTGGCTGCATGTCTTTGTCAACTCTCAGAAGTGGCTATTTTAACCTCATTGATAGTCTATGGATACGTAATGTGAATCTCATTTGCACTCACATACATATAAGAATGGACTATTTGGGTATTCTGACAGTGCATATGAAGTCGTTTGCCAATTCCATTAGTAAGTTAATATTTTCTTTTTTAAAATATTTTTAATGAACTTCTAATACTCTATAATAGCTACAAGCACACATCACACCATGTATTACAAATACCTGATGTCAATCTACCATTTATTCTTTTCTGTAGAAATAGCAGCTCTTTAAAAAGCAGTTCTTAGTGATCTCTCCAAACACTCAGTGTTTTATTCAGTGTTGTTTGACAATTTCCGTGGGCAATTTTAATGCATGATTTAATGCACACAGGTAATTTTTTCTTGAACTCCCATTTATAGTTAGGCTAGTAAAATATTAAAATAAAATGAAAAATATGGATTAAAAAAGTATTACACTCAATAAGGGAAAGCTTTAATCATGAATAATTTCCATTATTTTATTTAAAAGAGGATGTTTTGTCATTGCTTCTACTGTTTTGTGCTAGAGAGTTAACCTTGTTTTATGGTACTAGTACTTCACTTAAAAATTCTTACAAATTGCTTTTGTAAGAATTTGCACATGATTTCTTAAAAATGCATGTGTAAAGTACAATGACCTTTGTAGTTTCCCTTCTTGTTTCTGTGACAGAACACCTAACTAAACAGCTTAAGAAAGGCAGAAAGAATTTATTTTGGATTACTGTTGGAAGATATATAGACCCTCATGGTAGGAAATACAGAACAAGAGTTTGAAGTAGTTATGTTGTGTTTACAATCAGGAAGCAGAGAGATATGAATACCGGTGTTCATGATTTTATACTCTAAAATTTGTAGTTTGTTTACTTTTTACTCAGTTTGGATCCTTTGCCTACAGGACAATACCATCTCTATTCAGGAAAGATCCTCCATTCTGAGTTAAACCTTGTAGAAACTTTCTCCAAGACATGAACAGAGATGTGTTTCCTTGATTACTCTGAATCTCATCAAGATTGATGAATATAAGATTACCTTTTGTCAACTTGACACCCAAACACATCAGTTTAGCCACAACTTTTATATATGGTCTTCAAAGCCTCAAGGCCAACTCACAATTCATGATGTGCTTAGTGCTTAGTTTATCTACACATGTTTCCAAAGTTTTAATGATTCTCTCATTGTTCAAAAGCTCCAAATTCAATCTTATATAAGACTTAAGGTTATCTCTTTACTGTAAAATAAAGACATGAACTATATGCTTCCAATGTAGTATGGCAGAGAGTACCTATTTACATTCCAAGAGGAAAAAATAAGAGCATAGAAAAGGAATTAAAGTCTACAACACAGCCAGGGCATACAGAAAATTCTTCAAGTTTATGCTCCACATGCATGTCTAGGGATCTTGGTAGTATGATTGGGTTGCAATAGCCTTAAGTAGTCTCAGTGCTTCAGTTTTGACTCCTGCATTTTATATAGCCTCTCTCCTGGGCCAGCACCATTCTGTGTCTGCAGCTTTCTTCACATAATATCTCACAGTCCTGACATTTCTAAAATCCTGAAGTCTTCATCACAAATTAGGCATCACCCTCATATCACCCAATGTCCTCTCAGGGCCTTCTTGCAGAGAACCTGATCTTGCCAAATGCAGCTTGACTTCAACATGGTGATAGCCTCTGTGACTCCCTGAATGAAGAATCTTATATACCGGTAAAAGTAGCACTGTGTGGACAATGCTGTCAAGCTCTTCTACTAACTTAGGATGTAGTCTGTCTTAAACCTGAGAATATTCTTCCACAAGTGGTTGTTTGGGGGCAGTGAACCCTTTCAGTACATTCTCAATTCAGTCTGTTTCAAACAACATGTACTTCGTATAAGGTATACTTTTGATGAACATGGTCTTGAATTAAGGCATTTTTTTTCTTTCTGCCTCAGTGCAAAATAAGTGGTCCTCTTTAGTTATGCTAATTTCTAACCATGACCTGACTATTAGTACCCAACTTCTTCACAACCTTAAATTCATACTCTTTTTCAAACATTTCGAACTCATACATTTCCAAGTCTTTCTATTTTCTCTCATTGTGATACAGTTAAGAGAAGCCTGACAAATACAGAGGTGGATGCTTGCAGTTAACCATGTGACTGAGCATGGAGTCTCTAATGGAGGAGTTAGAGAAAGAAATGAAGGCGCTGAAGGGGTTTGCAACTTCATAGGAAGAACAACAGCCAGACCCCCCCAGAGCTTCTAGAGACTAAACCACCAACCAAAGATTACACATGGAGAGACCTGTAGCTCCAGCCACATATGTAGCAGATGGCCATTTCGGGCATCAATGGGAGGAGAGGCCCTTGGTTCTATGAAGTGGGTCGATGTCCCAGTGTAGGGGAATGTGAGGGTGGTAAGGTGGGAGTGGGAGCTCCCTCATAGAAGTAGGGGGTGGGGGATGAGATAGGGGAGTTCCAGAGAAGAAACTGGGAAAGAGGATAACATTTGAAATGTAAATCAATAAAATATAATTTAAAAATTAAATATAAATAAATAAATAAATAAATAAAAAGAGAAGCAGGAGGTAATAATACCAAAGCCTAAATGTGATGCTATCTTAAAATTCCCTCTATTCAAGTAGTGAATTTGTTTTGATTTGTCCTCCTTGACTTCTCAAGGTGAGACTTGGAGTCTTTTTTTACATGTAACATGAATGGTCTATATCCAGGTCCTAATAGTGTTCTTGTTCCTTTCTGAAACGTCACTAGCTGCTCTCCACTGTCTACCAATCATTGAAGTTATATTCTCCTAAGCTCCTACTAGAATGGTCTATTGAGTTTATTTAATCTTCTAGACAGAAGCTCACATTTCTCAATTTTCCTTTTGTGAACAATTTCAGAAGGGCTGAGAGCCATCTGTTTCTCACAGTAATAGCCCCACCTATTACTACCAATATCTGTACTGTTTACTTTTCTCATCACATTTACCAAATACTTCATCAAAGTAAATAAGAAATGAATTACTTTGGCTTGTAGTTTGAGGGCCCATCATGAGGACAAGGCATGATGGGATTGGTAGGTGCCTAGTTATATTATGTTTGCAGAAACGAGGTAAAAGTATATGGATATTGATGATATTATTTCAATTCATGATGGTAATCAAGGAGATAGCTCTATTACCATTCAGTGTGAGTCCCCTGCCCCCCACACACCTTAGTTAAAACACTCATGTGTTTCTAATTTTGTCTTCCAGTCAACTTAGTAATGAAAATTAACTACTATAGTCACATGACAGAGAGATTAACTACACAGTCACATGTACATAGTCATCACTTGTACAAAGATTACAAATACTTTAAAATAATAAAGTCAAACATATTCATTATCTAATCTATTTAAATATTTCATTTTTATGGTTCAGAAAAATACAAATATATTTAATAGTATATATATATATGTGTGTGTGTGTGTGTGTGTGTGTGTGTGTATTCAGGAAATTCTACTTTTGGCTCATTTTGATGTAAAATCCATCTCAGAGTACACTTATAAGTTGAATGTGTCCAGTAGTATAAGAGAAATGTGGGGTGGAACTATCAAATTAACTATACAGCTCAAATCAAATGAGGTCAGTCTGTATTTTTATTTCAAAATATTATTACTTGAGTAGTCTAAATAAATCAGAATAACTCTGAGAAAGAATAAGGGTTTTCTAATCTTTCAGAAGTAAAACTATGTTGATTTCTGCTATAGTCTTATGAGCTGAGACTCTACATGTTAAATGCCCAAAGGATGTTTAACGTTCCAAAGAGCTCAGTGAGTACATCAGTGAAGTGCATTTGTCTTCACCAGGTATCTGTAACTGAATGAAAGAAAGATTCATCATCATCATCATCGTTGTCATTGTCATCATCATAATCTAGATAAACATAAATCTAGACAAAAATAAATCTAGATAAAATTTAAGTAAATTAAGAACATTTTGTACTCATTTAAACATATTGTCCATCTTTGAAGATAACTCTCTTATGGCTCTTCTCTCTGATTAGTCTATATTTCATTCACAGTCCCTTCCAATAAGAAATGACTGCAGCTCTTGGAATGGATGGTCTCCTATTGTCACAGTGTCAGCTCAATGCCATTTTCTCAGAGAAGTCACCTGCAGTTCCATCTAAAAGAGTCTATAACTCCCAGAAACAACCCATCACACCACCTTCTCCTCATGCATGTAGTCCTCATCACAAGATGAAATTATTTTTTGATTTATTAAATGAGTTTATTTGCCTCATTTTTAGTCTTCATCACACTGAATGGAAGTGTTTCATGAGAAATAACCTTGTACTCCTAACGGTATGAAGTGCACAGGATCTTTAACTGCACAGTGGAGATAATAAAATGTACTAAGTGAACAAAGGAAGAAGAAATATGGTTTTCCGTGGCATTTCACAATTGTTCTTTTATGTTTTACTACATAATTACTCATTTCTAGAGTAGAACAATGGCTTAATATACTGGCTACTATTCCTGGAGAGTCAAGAACCTTAGTCAATATTTTAGCACCCAATAAACCACACATAAGTATTGTGCTCAAAAGTGTTTCTTATTTTAGCTTTATTCTTAAATTTTTACCAGATTGCTGATGATGCATAAAATATCTATTTTTATTGATGAAAGGCTTGAAATTATTGTTATTTTTATTTGAATTTTCTTGGTAAAAAAAATTTATACCTTTGAAATTCTAATTAATTTACAGTAAACAATATAAATATTATAATCTCAGTATTTTTATAAGTTCTTCCTTTTAAAACATATCTTCAGAAGCTTGCTTAACAATATTTCTCATGAGACAACTCATTAAGGTGTGTTAATCTCTGAATTCTAAATACTTATTTAAGTTTATATGCTCAAAATTATATTACTTATATTAAATTACTACATTGGAGTAATACAGAATTTACATTACTATATTGCATTATTTTTCCCTGCCACAAAATTATCTTTCACTTTCTTGCCCACCATAGGCAGCTCAGCCTACCATAACACACTGTCATGGACAGAGTTACCTAAAGAGTGGGATTCATCAAATATAAGTTGGCAACATGGTCAACTTCTGGTGTTGACTCACTTCTTCATTCACTGAAAAAGGGAAAGAAGGAGAATGAGGCAGAAGGAAGACAGAGAAAGATAGAAATTAATCCTTTAAGGCTACCTGATTCTGGTTCCACCCTCATGGGCTTACCCTGCAAATTAAGTCATTATCCCTGAAGTCTAAAGTCCAAAATGTCAAGTACATACAGTAAAGCAGATGTGAGTAGATGGCATGATTCATCTGAAAGTTTAATTTTCTTCTTGTTCTGATTCTGTTCTTTCACAGGCAAATGACAGAATAGAGACTGGATTTGCATTGCTATTCTAAAAGAAGTTAGAAGGACTGAAAAGTTCCAAACTCTAAAACCGATCAAGGGAGATTCCATTTAGCTTGTTTACATCTTCTAAGGTAGAACCAAGTTGATATGTAAAGTTAACCATTACACATATAAAGTTTGCATGCCACACAATGATAATTGGTATATTAGCAACTGTGGTGTGGCATTGTGGTAAACAAAAAGGAACATTTGTAAGGTATGTATGTACGTTTGAGAATTTGATGGAACCTGTGTCCTCAGGAGGTAAGTTTGTCTATAAATACAAATTTGCACAGAGAAGGAAGAGTCAGACAAGTCAGCCACTCTCAAGGAGCAGACAATGGCAAGAAGAAAGCTGGAAGAGTTATATTCTTGAGGACAAAGTATATAAATGGTTTTTAAAAGATGAGTTCAAATCAAAGAGAAGACTTGGAATGAAGTAGATCTCAAGCAAGGGGTTTGCAGAGAATGCTTTTAAAACATTAGTTACATCTTTGATGATGTGAAGGGACAGAAAAAAATTGTATGGTCATGAATAATGGAAGAAAGATGAAAATGTAACAAATGAACATGACTTCTTTTTTGTTGTTGGGTTTTTATTGTAGTTTTTTGCGTTTGTTTTATTTTGGTTAGTGTTATCCTTCTTGTGTTTGTCTTGAAACAGTGTATGCTAGGTGGAAAAAGATGTGGAGGTATGAACATAATTGAAATGTGCACATGCAAATATGGTGTTTCCTCTGGTCTTTTATATTATGTGCTACAGTTACAATTTAGAAATGAAAACAAATATGACCAATAAGGTGTCCCATTAAAGTTATTTTAAAATGGTATTCATAGAGACTAAATGCTTCCAAAGACATTAAAAATAGAAGATAAGCTGGGCATAATCCATGGGGGATTTGGCCAGGGGCTGGGACTCTCTATGAGTTCAAGGCCAGCTTTGGTCAAATAATCAAGTCCAGAACAGTGAGAGCATATTTACACAGGGAAACCATGTTTTGAAAGACAAAAACAACAGAGAGAGAGAGAGAGAAAGGAGGAAGAGGATGAGGTAGAGAAGAAGAGGAAGAGGAGAAGGAGGAAGAAGAAGAAGAAGAAGAAGAAGAAGAAGAAGAAGAAGAAGAAGAAGAAGAAGAAGAAGAAGAAGAAGAAGAAGAAGAAGAAGAAGACAACTACACTAATTTATAAAGTTGGAAAATGAAAAAACAACATAGGAGTCTGGAATAGAGGTTGTTAGAATGTTGCTGATATTACAATCACCTAACCCAAAAGAAGAACTTGTATGCCATCCCTAGGAGGAAGTCAACTTGGGTTTTGGATTGTTAATTCTCTAGTGTTTTGCCAGTTTATAGCTATGTGGAACCTTTTATCACATGCTAATATAATCAATGTGTATAGCTCACCAATCATTTATTAATCTACTTTTATCCTCACTACCTTATTTGAAAAATGTTAAAATCCCCCTCCCTCATATTCATATATATATATATATATATATATATATATATATATATGCGTGTATATGTATAAGACTCTAAATTAATATATATGTATATATATTAATATATATATACATATGTATATATATATATTATATTTCATATGTATACATATGAAAATACATATATATACATATGTATTTTCATTTCTAAATTGTAACTGTAGCACATAATATAAAAGACCAGAGGAAACACCATATTTGCATGTGCACATTTCAATTATGTATACATATATATGTATATATATATGTATATATATACATATATATATGTATATATACATATATATGTGTATGTATGTATATATGTATATATATACATATATATGTGTATATATGTATATACATATGTATATACATATATATGTGTATACATATATACATATATATGTATGTGTATATACACATATATATGTGTGTGTATATATATACATATATACATATATACATATACATATACATATACATATACATATACATATACATATATATGCCTGCAACAGTATGAGTGCCATTCTGGCATTTTGGGATCCCCAAACTCCTTCTTCTACTGAAACTAGTGGAAACTGGTGTTAATTAGACATGAGTTGTAAAGGGGCTTAACTTTCAACTATTCCATAAACAAGTTCTTGGAGGTAAGAAAAAACTAATCTAAATTTCTGTTTGGAGGCTAAAGGAGCTTAAAGAATGCATGTCTTTCTAATAGTAAACTATCCTTTTATTATAGAATAAATGAAGGTCAATAAATAATGTTCCAATGAAAAACAATAGCAACAGATTCTCATGACAAATTTTATAAAGAATATTTTTATGTGTGGACATGAACTGTTCAGTGTTATATACCCTCTTTAAAGCATTGAAAATTCTTCTGGCAAATGAATGAAGTTACTGAGCAAATGTTATAGCAATTTCTCAAAAATCAAACTAAATAATTAAAAACAATATTTAACTCAACTTCAATTTAGTGGAACTTCAGAACAGTTGATGTTTGGATGCACATGGTTAGCATTCTAAAATCAGATAATAGAAATACAGAAAAGAATTAGATAATTTAGATATTGAGATTGTTTTCTTAATATTGATCTATCATATTTAAATTCTGACTCTAGCATCTTAAGTATTAATTAATAAGAATTAATTAATAATGATATTTCTTATAATACGAGTTGCTACAAATTGATATATTTCACAATGTATTTCATGACTAAGACTCTAAATTAATAATTATATCAGTCAGAGAAATAAATTAATAATAGTGTTGATTTGCAGATTAAAAATTTTTAGAATCCACTTTGAAAAGTTTGCTATAGATTCTTGCAAAGTCCACTCTCTACCAATGAAATTGACCAGAAAGAGAAATTTTCATGTAATTACCTCATTTCATAATATTTACTTCTAATTCTTTTCCCATTTACAATTGAAACTATAAAGTATTTTAGCTATAAAATGACTTTATGTGTGTTTTTAAGCGCATACACTTATGCATGCATTTGTTAATATACTTTTATGCCCCCATACTTTAAATTTCTTATAAAGCGTGTCTTAAGAGTTGTTCAATATTTCTGAATATAAATATAATAAGCAACTCACAAAATATAATATGATGAATGTAAAGACGCTGAATTCTCTTAGGTAAGGAAATTCTAATTCCTCTAAACTTAAATCCTCAACTTTATCACTCAGCAAGGCAATCCAGACTATTTCAAATTTGAATATTGACTAGAACTTTTAATTCCATTGAATGGTATCTTTCAAAGACATTCCCAAGGGAGAATCTAATTTTTTTTCCATAATGAAGAAGGAGTTTACAAGGACTGAAGACAATTGCAGCATCTTGGTTTAATATGTACCCTTGTTGGGTTTGGCAAGGTATCATGGCTTGATTATGAATTGTCCACAGACCCTCATCTGTTTGAGTCCTTGATTTCCAACTGGTAGGATGTTTTAGGATTTTGTGTCTTTTTTTTTAAGACGTGTAGTCAGGCTGGAATAATAGGTCACTGAGGGTGAGCACATGGGGTAGAGCCAGATTGTTCTTGTTGAATTCACTCTTCCTTGCTTCTTTATCTGCAGAAGTTAAACTGAAGAAGCCCCAACCACGCAACTCCCCTACCATGAAACTGAGTTAAGTCCATTTCCCCCTAAGTCACACCCAGTCCGATCACACACAACTGCTGTGATGTGGGAAAAAATATTGATACCAGAAAAGGGGTTATGATACATTTTACCTACTGGAAGAGGTTTAGGGGAAGAAAATGGAAGAGTTTGGTGTTGTGGGCTAGAAAAGCCTTAGCCTGTTGTAAACGGTGTTTAATAGGCACCTCTGACAAGAGTTCAGGGGCCCAGAGTGCTGATAGAGATGTACAATGTAAAGGCTGAGCTCGTAACGTTTCTGAGGGGAACAGGGCTCTATTTGGAATTGGGCCATTCGTGTCATGTTCTGGCAAAGAACCTGATCCTGCTGTCTCCATCTTTAATCTTTGAGTGGGACTAAATCAAACTGACTGATTTGTTGATGGAAGAAATTCAAGGCAGCATAATGTTGGGACAGCAGCAGGATTCCTGCTCCCTTACTTTAGATTTAGAAAGGAAAGAGTGCAGAATGAGATGAAAAATGTGATCTGGCAAGGAAAGGAGCCTGGATGAGGAGTAGTTGCTGGTGAAGTGGCTGTAAATGTTAAAGAGATCAATGCCTTAGCACTAGGGGACTAAAAGAAGTGCCCAGAGGGCAAGCCCTCATCTAGAGACAGCTCCAGGGCATCACAGTGAAAGCTCATTTGAAAAATTACCATTTGAAATAACAGACTAGCTTGGTACCCTGCTTTGTGGGGGTCCAGACGGGCAGATTCTCCGTGGCTGCCTATGTGGTCCAACCTACTTTCTCACTACATATGGCACTATATATGTCTCAAGCTGGCAGCAGATTTTAATGGCTGTTAGCCACGGGGCTACTTTTGCAGTTAGGGTTGTGGAGGCTTGTGGCAAGGTTTCAGTAATCCAGATGTGCTGCACATTGCAGTAGAGTTGGAGTCTCTGCATGGAGTTCCCGAGAGAGCTGCATACAAAGCTGGGAAAGAAAAGTTCACGATTCAGTGGAGACTCTCGGATATTAACAACACCATAAATACTTAACAAAGGCACTGAGTGGAGGTGGCCATGCACAGCACAGGTAACAGCTGGATGGTAGCTATAGTTGTTTATTAAAGCGTGGGTGATGACATCATGAGCCAAGGGATCTATACTTAGAATGGCAGGGTTGGTGTTTTTCCTGCTGGCCTCCAGTCTTGATTCATTCAGATCTTCTCCTATTGAGTTCCATTCCTCTCCTTTGAGATAAGGATGTTTACACTGCCACATTGTGCTGGAAGTATATGATTTGGTTTTAATTTTACAGGACCTCGCAGTAAAGAGATGTTCTTGCATCTTATGCTTTTGACTTTGAAAGGGTGTTGGAACTGTAGTCAGACTCAGTTGTTTGTAATGAATAATCTCACTTCTTTGGTTGTGAGTCACCGTCTTATATGGGGATATAGGATATAAACTATGGGGACTTTTGAAGATGCACCGTTGTTTTGAAGCAAAGTGTTGTTGTATATGAGACAGCTGAGGCCTGCAGAGAACAGGGGCTAAGTGTAAATTGTCCTCATAGGGACAGATGTTTGAATGTTTGGTCCCCAGACAATAATGTTTGGAGATGTTTTGGGATAATTAAGAGGTAAGGGTTTGGATGTTGCAAGTCACTAGTGTTGAGGGTATCTACTATTGCTTGGCTTTGTCTCTCCTTACACAAAACTGCTTCTTGAACTCTGGAAGTATAAAAGGTTGTACCATAATTTCCCGATTCTATAGTCGAAGCCAAAGCCACAGTCCTGTCTCCACTGGGAAAGAGTTAAAATAAAACTTTCCCTCTCTTAAGCTTTAAAGAAAAAAAAATGGCAAAATGCTCTACTCAACTCAATTTCAAAATATAGGATAGTGACCCACAACCAAAGAAGTGAGGTTGTTCATTGCAAACAACTGAATCTGATGAATATTATATCTCTAATGCCCATCAGAACAGAAAATTCATTTGCTAAATAAATAACCCTCAAAACCCTTTTAATGGATATAATGTGGAGATTTTCTCAAGGGGTTTTTAGAAAAACATTATTCAGCATGACTTAGTGTTCCAGAGTAATCACTCTGTCAATTGCAATTTTATTTAAAGATTTGTGAGAGAAGATATAAGACTCACTGGGTAGTTATCATCGCTGAACCAAGAGAGAGAGCCAAGTGGCAATTAAGAGTGAAACAGTGTTGGAGTGACTGGTTTCCAATCCCATTACTGGTTTTTATTAGCTAGGTGACCTTGAACATAAATTATAGATGTCTTGGATCTCACATTTTTTCATCTTTACATTAAGCATAACAATCAGTGTCTCACAAGGTTGTCATAAAGATACATCAGATAACACATGAAAACTCATTATGCAGGGAGGAGAGTGCTATGCAGATAACATTTTAAAATGACACCTATTCTTGGCTAATGAATACAGTCTCAAGAAATGTTTTAAAGGTGCTTTGAACTTAGGATAATAATAGGCTCAATGCCTTTGAAAGAACAGAGTCTTTACTTCTAAGTTTTGTTTAGAGTTTTTTTCTTTTTAAATCTATAACATGTCCCTAATGATTAACTTTTAAATTTTCATTAAAACTTTGTAAGAATCCAAACTGTCCTTCAGTGTATTTGTTTGTTATATTATGGAAATCAACAGCAACCTTGATTCCATGTCTGGAAAGGTGTATTCATTCTATGTTGCTGCATGAAAGATTATGGAAAACTTGGTAGATTAAGTCAGAATCATATTATAAATTCACCATCCTCTTTTCCATGATCCAGTCAGATGGTAAGCATCAATTCATTACTTCATAGTTTTGTACACTGGCACTCTGGGTAGATTTGACCCAATTCCTTGCTTAGGCTCGTCCATTTCTGCACTGTTGAAGAATCAAGGAGACTGGGAAATTTATAAAGACTAGAACTTCATTTCTTACAGTTCTGACAGCTAGAAAGTTCAAGATCAAGAACCCCATCTGTTTGTATCACCCTGTAGAAAGAGGTGGAAAGGTAAGAATATAGCTGTGTAACAGGGAAAAGGGAGAGAAATTATCCATTGATAATAACCCATTTCCAAGATGGGAAGCCAGTCTCATAAGAATAGAATTAATTCCTTAATGACAGCAGAATCTTTAAGACTTAAGCATATAAAAGTCACACCTCTCAATACTGTTGCCTTGGGGTTAATTTTCAACTTATGAACTTTGGAGGACATTGAAACCACCATAAGGTTCCCCAAGGCCAGAAGCAGGTTATCAGTAGGACTGGGTTCTCTCAAGGTGCTAGAGAATTATCTACTCCGAAGTACTTGCAAATTGCTATTAGAGCAAAGTTATTTCACTTGTAGTATCATGGTTTCTTTCCAAATAACCTCCCAGCCAGGTGATGCTATTAGAAACCAGTGGCTATTTTCTTATCCTTTACCTGTGTCTCTGAAAGCCACCAATAGTTCACTGGCTCCTAATACTTACATTCTATTCTGCCATTTTTGGAGAATAATCTCTTATAGGCTCATATGATCAGTTATCCCACCCAAATAATGTTGCTTTTGATCATTTCCAGGTCAACTAATCAGTAACCTCATGTGCCTTTGCAGCATCCCTTTTATCATGTAAAATTTAATCATGGTTGCAGGCAAAGATGAAACATCAAGGGCAAAAAGTTGTTCAAAGATACTACCCTCAATACAGAAGTAGGGACAGCCCTGGAATCTTGTGTAAGAGAGATCAAGAGCTTTATCCAAGTACAGAAGACAAATGGCCAAGGAGACATCAGCCCTATGCACACCAGGCAGAGAGCTTGCATTACACTTGCCTATGTGGCTCTTTGACAGAGCCTTTCAAGACACCAACATGACACCAAATATATTTCACAGCCAAGTCCATCAGTTACAAGACAGAAACTCCAGATCTGTACACTAGCAGGTGGCTCTTAATGAGTGTTTCACATGCCTACTTGCAAATCATGACTTCACCACGCTGCAATACCATGGCAAAACAAATGTGTTTTAAAATTTGGAAAAATGTTCTGCTCAAAACATGAAGCTGAGAAAGTTACTGTGTTTGAAAAAATAAACTTTAAGATATTGTAAAAAATATGGCAGATTTTGGTTGTAATTTTTATAGCACCATAAAAGATGCCAACCTAAAGCTGTCACAGGGTACTCTATGAACATAACCCCAGCTAGGAATTGACTAAGGTGTACCAATAATAAAAACCTCAGGGATGTATGCCAAAAGGATGTCTGGGAAAATCCCTCTCTTCATTCACCATCTACCCCTCCCCAGTTAGGTGAAAATCAAGAGGGGGAAGGTTGGAAATTTGAAATAAATGACCCCTGGTAATGAAGTATAACATCCATTAAGATCATAAATAGATAATATGTCATATAATAAGTACTCAATTAATTTAATTATTACAAAATAGCTACATCCAACTAGCGAACTCCCAAATCAATAAATGGAACATTACTTGTTCTATAAAAGCCTCCCCAAGCCTCTTCTCTCCCACAACCTCTAGTCTCTTTTTCTAGATCTCTCTTATCCTGACTTTGACCATGTTGCTTTAATTTTTCAATTTTTTTCCAATGCTCTATAAATGGGTCTACAGTGTTAATTTGTATATGTCATTTTTGCTCAACCACCTATGGTCAGGAAGTAGTTTATTCTCACTGCTGCTTAATATTCTATTTTATAAACTCACTACATTTTCTTATTTTTATTCTATTAAGAAACATTTGGACAATTTCCAGAGCATGACTATAAAGAATATGTTACTACTAACGTCTATACTGAATCCAGACATATGCTCAACACACACCCTTCTTCTTTTTTTCAATGCCCAGGAGGTAAATTGCTAGAGCATAGCATATGCATGAGTAGGTGATGTCAAACTTTCTTCCAAAGTGCTTGCACCAATGGAAACTCCTGCCTGAAACTTCATGCTGTTGGTCTTCCTAATTTTAGCAATTCTTTTCTGTGTAATGGTAGCTTGTTTTAGTTTGTTTGTTTGTTTGATTGATTCTATGATGACTGTAAGATTATATAGTTTTAATATTTATTGGAATTTTTAATGTTTAGCTGGAAGTACTTATTTACTTTTCTATTTTTCCATTCTGAGTTTTTTGTCTTTTTATTTTCAATTTAAAATATTTATTTACACATTTCACCTGTCCCCTTGTCGATGATAGATAGGATAGGCATTATTCATGTTCTTTATGGTATTTTCCAGTAAACATCTATAATCATAGAGTCTAACTTCACATTTTCGGTTTTGTCTGGTCATTGTTATTTATGAACTAATTATGACACGTGCTTTAGGAACTCTGTTTTACTCAGGTACTAGCAAGCCTTATGATAACATTTCATCTATTCTAACAAAAATAAAAAACTAAATATTTTAAAAGGGAAATATTTTGAGCATCTCTGAGCTTTGAGTTTCATGAAGACTAAGACACAGATGGCAAAATGCCAGAGCCCTTAAAATGAAGCAAGTAGAAACAATCAAAAGAAATTCATCCCAAGGCTGAACATAATCTGAAGGGTCAAACACAGGGCATAGAACACTGGAGAGTTTAAGAGTCTCTGGACAGAGATAAGTTTGGCCTTGCTTTTACGATCTTTGTTATTAATCTTCCATTAGAGACTTACAGGAAAGATTGACATTAGACTCAGGTATAGATAATATGGGTTAATTACAAAGTTTCCCTCAAAGAATCTAATCAATGAATCATCAACTGATGAAGTCATTGTTTGATAGTATGATTGGGAAGTGATGGAGAATTTAAGAAAGGTGCCCCAGTGGAGGCAGAAGATATGTGTAGTGTCTTTGAGGACTCTATCTTGTCCCAAATCTTTCCCTTTCTGCTTGCGAGCAGTCATGAGGTGAACTGCTTTCTTCATCATGTTATTTCAATGTATTCAGCCTCAGCACAGGATGAAGTAATGAGTCCATCAATCTTGGGCTGGCCACTCTAAAACCATGAGTTGATACAAAGAACTCCACAGTGATGGAAATAGTCTTCATTCTCACTGTTTTGTGTCAATAACCTAATGATGGTATTACAAATTGTTGTTATTGGAGAAAAGTATGTAAAGACTACACAAAATTTTATGATAATGTTTTCAAGGGGCCTCTGTGAATCCACACACCTCATCATAACAAATCCTTCAAGAACATGTGAAATGTTACTATTTTAGTATTTTTTAAAACATGAAGTAAGGAAAATTATATAAGGAAACATCAAAACATGGATTAGCAATACTAATTTTTAAAAACCACAAATATAAAATGATATTGGATACTATATGATGCAATGGTACTATGTTATAAAGAAATACATCTGTGTAATTTTAAACTTCACTCAAAGACTAGAATATAGAAACTAGTGGCTTCTATTTTTGGGTGACATCTTTACCTGACATGGACACTATATTTTAAGACACATTTTAAAGAAAATACAATCATCATTTCAAGATGAACATGGCTTTGGAAACCATGGTACACTTGAAATAACTAGAGAAATTGATAGTATTTACTTATATGAGAAAAGTTGGTAGGATATTTAATTATCTGGGAAATTGCTACATGGAAGAATTGGGATCTCTATAAAAGAACCCAAGAAGGTAAACAGAACCACCATGAGGTAAGGATAAGAAAAGAAATTTTAATTTGATACAGAAAGTATGTCTGTTATCTAAGGAGGTTGCAAGTAGAACCTCTACCATTTGGAATAATTGAGTGACTATGAATGCAAACAGTGGATGAGATGCTGCCAACCAGAATTTGAGTATGATGTAACCCTTTAACTCCTGAGAGACTTTGACTCTGCAAAGAACAGAGTTATCAGCATAGTCTTATTTCATTGCTAGGATGGTCATCATGACAAAGTACTTAGAAGTTCAACTGAGAGACATGTCACTCCATCTAAGGTGACAAGGACACCAGTATTAATGTACCTTTAGTAGGGGTGCTTTACATGTTAGTATCATGTGTCCCTAGGAGAGCCTATCTGCAGCAAATATCTGGCCCTACTATTGTGATAAGAAGTGAGCAAGGATGGAATTGATCTATTTCATAAATATAGAAGATAAAAGTAAATATTCTTTGCCTATGTATGATAGAGGTTGTGAAGTACAAGGTTATAAGTTTGGGAGAATTCTAGACGTTACCTCAAATTCTTAGACACATTATATCATATATATATATATATATATATATGAAAACATACATATATGTGCATATATGAATCATATATGTGAATATATTAATCATCAATATAATTAGTATTATAATATTATATATATGTATATATATGAATATGATTGGGCAGCAGGGCACAAGCACATATAGCACAGCATGTATGTGGAGATTAGAGGACAACATTGTGGAGTTTTATTATCTACTTCCACCTTTATATGGCTTCCAAGAATTTAACTTAGATTACCAACGTTGTGTAGCAAATACCTTTACTCATTGATCCATCTCACAAACCCATTCTGACCCTTACATATTTTTAAACATCTTGTCAATATGCATTGCTTTTCTGGACCTAGAATCTTCTATCTATCACTTAGGATCATCATAACAGCATAAAGCACATAGCATGATGCCTAGAATTACAACACACATATAATCAATAAAATTAATTTCTCTGTTTTTCTTAGTTGATAAATTATTAGTTATGTTAAAAAAAGGAGATTTAGCATCTGGCATTTGTGTGTGTGTATGTGTGCATGTGCGTGTGCGTGTGTGCATGTGTATGTGTGTGTGTGTGTATACATGTTCACATGTATGCAGTAAATGTGTTGGGGTATGCCTCTTTGTTAAGGCTTGAAATTGATATACCTTCCTCCTTTATTCTTCATCTTTAATTGAGGCAGAGTGTCTCAGCAAACTGATAGACTGTCATTTGAGTTAGTCAGACTAGACAGTTTGATTCATGTACTGAACTTATCATATGTGTGATATGGGAATGTTCTGACATTCCCACCTCTTTATATGTGTGTTACAAGGATCTAAATTCCTCCCTACATTCTTGAACAGCAAGCACTATACTGGATGAGCTATCTCTCCACATCTCCACAAACATTTGATGAGGCTGGGGGATGACAGAGAGGAGTAAGGTTAAGCTTTTCTTTGGAAAAAAAAAATCAGTACTATAATGGCACAATAGCCAACTACCCTTATTCTAGTACATGGATGATCATTATTTCTTACTTTCTAATATCCCAGTGTCTTAAGTGAAATAAAGAACTATGAACAGACAAGAGACAATCCTCATACTTAGCCACAGTCTACCCTGTAAGTAGGTTCTTGAATAGCTCCTTCTGCTCACAACTATACTAAGTCCTAATAGCATACTGTTTCCTTGCGTCTTGCTTCTCTTTTTCTTGTAGACAACATTGTGTATGTTTGTGTGATGTTAATTCTGTTTCCGTTTTCTGCTGTGGGTAGAACAATCACAATGTTCTCAGTAGAAGGCAATCACACTTGGTTATATGGTCTTGGATTTAAAGTCCTATGATCCAAAATAAAACTCTAATCATTTTTACATATTACCCACTCTAAGCTAGCCTATTTTGTCAATAGAAATGAACTAGAAGATACTATCTATTTTTTCTCTTTTTTCATAAATCTTTCTCTTTTCTTAAGAGAGGTAATTGATGACACAGATATCAATGTATACATGATTATTTTACCTAAGATTGTGTTGCATGGCATATATCATAGTCATGCAAACAACACATACATTGGAATAAAGTCCTGGAACTCCCCTCCCATGAGATATTAGCCCTTCCTTTAGTTGCTTGGTCATGAAGAAGTACATTGGAGAAGCCTAGGAATACATGACATATTGGGATAAGAGTGGGGTCAGGGAGGATACCATGAATCTTCATGTATAATATTAATCAATGCAAACCACCAACCACCTGTGTACCCACTCTAAAACATACATGTTGAATTAGTTCTAGTCCAAGGGAGTAGGAAGAAGTACAAGACATGAGAGTTTTGTATTATTTACCTTACTCATCGCAGTGACAAGATTCCCTGACAAAGCAACTTAAAGGAGGAAGGACTTACTTATTTCAGCTCACACTTTGAGGATATGGTCCACCCTGGCATGAGAGGTATGCATCAAGGGGTGGAGAAGATGGTTTACTTCTCCCTTTTTATTCAGTTTAGAACTCCCAGTATTGGAATGAGTCACATTATAGTGGGTCCACCAAGATCAGTTAACTTAATCTAGATTAGCACTTCTCAACCTATGGGCCATGACCCTCACAGGGGTTGCATATCACACATATCAGATATTTGCAGTAAAATTCATAACAGTAGCAAAGTTACAGTAATGAAGTAGCAACAAAATAATTCCATTATTGGGGGATCACTACCAAACGAGGGACTGTATTAAATGGTGTCAGCATTAGGAAGGTTGAGAACCACTGCCCTAGATGATCTCTCACATACCCAGAACATTATTTTCATGGTGATTATACAAGGTGAACCATCACAAGGAAAAGAGATTACATGGTGAAACTTGGAGAAAGGCCTTCAACACAAGCTTGCTTTTTGTTTATCTGTGATCTACCCATGAGAAACTTTTACTGTTATTGGAAGACCTTTTCCCCAAACCTCTGTGGGTTTCCAAACAAGAATCCAGTCTAACTTTACTAAACTCCTTTTCACCTATCTATTTCATGCATGAAGAATGCAAACATGTTCAAATTTTAGCTTATAAAACTATACTCAGGAGCCCCCATTTCAAATCCACAGGAAGAAAAAAGCCTTCCAGTATTTTCAGTTATGTATAAAACAGAGTACGCTAAATTTCCCAGTGGATAGTGCAGCCAAGAGACCATGATGCAAAGAATAATGCGTAGAATAAAGCTTGTTTCTCATAGCATTCTACCCACTCAGCAACATCTTATTTTCTTCTGTGAAGTGAAGTGGTAAGGCTGAAGGTACACGTTGGTGAGCAAGTGTTTAAAGCACACAATTGAAGGGAAAACTGGGAAGATAAATGATATGAAATACTGAATCGTAGACAAAGCTACGGGAAGGAAAGGGAAAGTAGAATGGGGGAGCATTCTGTGGGTTTTTAACTTTCGAGGAGTCTTTATAATCCTTGATATGTACACTTATTATGTTGTCTGCAAGTTGTATCAAAGTCCATTTTCATTCACTAAGGTAGCAGTTTGAAACTAAATTAACTTGTATAGCTAAATGGTTTATTTTACTGATGTTTGGTCTTCTCATTAGAAACAATTAACATTCAGAGGTAAGGTTAAGGGAAAAGTCAATAAGCCTTAGGAGAAATGAAAGGCAAAGCACAATCTATTCTTGATGACCTTCAAATAGAAATTTTCAGTGTAATGACATCACTCAGTAGTGTTTGTTCACACTACCTATTGCTTTGCATTAAGTGTAAAGATGGTTTTTCTTCTTTATTCTCATTGAACATTATGTGCCAGTAGTATACATTAGTTATATGTTTAAAATAATTTTTAGTACATGGAAAATAATTAGCCAGTAAGAAAGAGAATAAAAATCAACTAATAATCTGAGGATATTTGGTATATATTAGCTGATTGGTATGTCTCAGGTCTTTGCTTGAGGATAATACATTGAATTTACATAATATACCATTTGATTAATCAATCCATTTAGAACTTTTATATTACACAATATAAATGAGAAAACAAGCTGTCATCTAAGCCAATTTATCAGACTTACTCTCTAGATAGTGTAGGTAACAAAATCCAATTTTTTTCATACCATACTGTATTTCTTTATTTCCACATGTACACCAGTCTGTAAAGCAAACCCAGTCTTAGAAAAGTGATGAGGTCACCATAGAGATACATAGGTGCTTAGTTGGTAAAAGATTTCCTTTTGATTATCAGAGTAATGCTTCTATCACACTCCTGCTGACATAATGAAAATTAAGTAGCCCAGGTAAGGTGAATGTAAAAAATATACACCCACCAAACAAAACAAATGAAGAAAAAAAAAACCTGAAAACTGAAGAAAAAACAACAACAACAACAAAAGAACAAAAGTCCAAACTGAATGGAAGTAAGAATATATTGAAAAACAATTCAAATTTTAATGCATTTGCTCCTTTAAGAAAGGATCCAACATGAAATAGACAATATAAGGGTTTATTTAAAAAAATGGTCATTTCAATTTAGTTAATGAAACTGAGCTGTAAGAATATAACTAGCTTAAGCTGGGCAGTGGTGGCACATGCCTTTTATCCCAGCACTTGAGAGGCAGAGGCAGGCAAATTTCTGAGTTTGAAGCCAGCTTAGTCTACAGAGTGAGTTCCAGGACAGCCAGGACTACACAGAGAAACCCTGTCTTGAAAAACAAAACAAACAACAACAAAAACAAACAAACAAAAAGAATATAACTAGCTCATTCCTACTTTGTAATTTTTAATTGAGATTTTGATCATGTTTTTATCCAGCATCTTAGGCAATGCACAGGGAGACACAACACACGCATCTCTTTCTGTTCCTAGTGATTAGCTTGTTTACAATTTTCTCCATTTTTTAATTCAGATAATCTCTTGCCCAAGTATTTGAATCACCATGACTTGGACTATAAGCTCACTCAGGAAATAATGTGGTACATTTACACAGTGGAGTATTACTCAGCTATTAAAAATAATGAATTTGAGAAATTCTTAGGTAAATGGATGGAACTACAACATATCATCCTGAGTGAGGTAACCCAGTCACAAAATAACACGTATGGTATTTACTCACTGATAAGTGGATATTAGCCCAAAAGCTTAAAATAGCCAAGATTCAACTCACAGACCACATGAAGCTCAGGAAGAAGGAAGACGAAGTGTGGGTGCCTCGGTCCTACTTAGAAGGAGTAATAAAATACTCAAGGGAGCAAATATGGAGACAAAGTATAGGACAGAAACTGAAGGAAGGGCTGTCTGGAGAACATTCCATCTGGGTATCCATCCCATGTGCAGTCACCAAAGGTAGACTGATGTGGAAGTCAGGAAGTGCATGCTGACAAAAGCCTGATATAGCTGTCTTCTTAGAGGTCTGCCAGAGTCTGATATATTCAGAGGAGGATGCTCACAGCTAACCATTGATCTGATCAAGGGGTTCCCAATGGAGGACTTAGAAGACTGAAGGAGCTGAAAGGGTTTGTCTCCCCATGAGGAGAGCAACAATACCAATCAATCAGGGCTCCCCAGGGTCTAAACCACCTGCCTGGGAGCACATAGGGAGGGACCCATGACTCCAGCTGTATTTGTAGGGGAGGATGGCCCTGTCGGGCATAGGTGGGAGAGGAGATCCTTGGCCCCATGAAGACTGAACACCAAGTGCGGGGGAATTCAAGGGTGGGTAGGTGGGGGCACATCCTCATAGAAGCAGGAGGAGGGGAGATGGGATAGGGGGGGTTCCTTGGTGGGTGGGGGAATGGGGTAAGGGGATAAAATCTGAAATGTAAATACAATATCCAATAAAAAAAGAAAAAGAATTGTAAATTGTACCTCATTTCAAACATGCAGAAGACTTTAGTCAAAGAGAGCTAATGTGTAGGTGCTAAGGCAGGGGTTTAAGAAGTTTGAAAACAGACATCCTGTGATCATCCATAAAGGAATCTGCTAGAGCTGATAGTAGGACTCTGCCTTAGGGTTGATCTACAATTTGGTATAAGAACATTTTTAAAAGACTCAAAGGGTTTCTTGAAACAAGATATTAAGAATTGAAACTTGATAGGACAGGATAAAAACATGATTCTGGAATCTGGCAAACATGCAGAAAGTATATTGAAGATGGCTCATTTTTGCTTAAGTGTGCTCTTTCACACTAACTCAGATGCAAGAGAGAGGGGTAAGTATATGCTTTTTAATCATTACAGTCAAAATTGCTCAGATGTTTACAAAGACTGAGATGTTGTACTCTGTCTTTGATTCCAGATCATTTAATCCTTCCAAAGGCAACCTTTCTAATAATATGCACATATTTCATCTTGTCTTTCTTTGGAGCCTGCAATGCTAAATTTACCATGTTTCACAACAAATACGACTTAACATTCCAATGCATTCCCTTCTATTTTGAAGTCACTGCAAATAAAAGTAATATGCCAGATTAGGTATCTAATTAAGTTTTATTAGGTGTGGACAAACTTTCATAAAACACAATGTCATTTGAGAGAAAATGAGAGACATGAACCAACTACTGTTCTCTTCTTTCCATATTTTAAGTTTGGTTCACACTCTAGATGTCTCTATTATTAATTCCTTGCCCATTGACTTTACTTTGGTTGTAGTAGATGTTCCAGGAAAACAGTGCTTTAATTTTAAATTTTCATCTCTGTGTACTAATCTTCATTGTCCCTTTTTTGTGTATTGTAGACTGTCATCATCTTGTTCCTTCCCATGACTGTACTGAGAATTTTCTAATATCTTTTAAATTCTTTCTACCATATGTGTTTCATGGAAGAAAAATTTTAAAAAAAATGGGCATAGGCACATAACTGCAACTTAATTATGAAATGCAAATAGATTGTCTTTCTTTCCATGTAAACATTCTTCTTTGCTAACAATCATTCCCTATTAAAAAGTTAGAGTCACCTTTCCTCTATTTCTGCGTTACAAAAATCAGCATAAAATGCATATTTTAATTTTAATAATTAGATATTTACATAAGGGCCTGTATTCACATTGAAACAATGTGGAGCTTGAATATTTCTACAGAAAACATCTTGAATTTGTAACTAAAAATATTCAAACCCCATCTACACCCACTTTTCTAGCTTAACAGACAAATTGCAAGAAGTGTCTATTTTGGAATTACTGCTTTTGAAACAGAAATTAATTTATTACAACTTGGAAAGGTTCTTTTATATTCTTTCCTTATATATGACCATAATACAGATAAATTGATGGACTATTTTCATAGAGCTTTCCTGCACATGAGATGATTTAAGTGGTATACATGTTGCAATAATAACAACCTGAACTTCATTTTAATGCAAACTGTTGAAGGATGCTTTTATTGCTTCTCATCAGATTCTCCACATTACTGCCTGAACTGAAAGTTCAAAATGCTTACAATTCCTATCACCATAGCTAAATAGATTGTTAACTTTGATTTATCCACATATAAGTAATTTATCTCAGTACCATTCTTCCACCCTCATTACAGGAAATAAATATACCCCCCGTTTTTGTGGATTAGTTATAAGTTACTCTTTGTATTTGTAATGTAAGCTTCAACGTAAGTAATCTCTATAATGCTGTATTACCAATATCTTAAATTTTTGACATACTTTAAATTGATCTGGTGGCCAAACTACATGGGAATTTAATACAACCTGTGAGTTGAAAGTGGAAGACTAACTTACACATTCATAGAGATTTTGTTTTGCCCATTGTAGTGTCCTTCCTGCTCACTGGGACCTGCTGCTGCCAAACATTAGGCATTCAATAGATGTCTAAAGTGGATAAAATGATAAAACTGAATATTATCTGTTGTGGGTGAGCCTGGTGCTATTTGTATTTTAATGCTATTTCCTCTCTGCTGGAAGGGGCTGCAGACAAGGAGTGAGTCATGTACTTAGGTGACTTCTGGGTGAGGAGGAGGTGGGACTTCCAGGTTGGATGGAAGAAAAAAAAAAAAAAAAGCAGGAAAGAGGTTAGAGGCAGTTCTTGCAGAATAGCAACACGGCAAGATGTAGCTACTAGTGTCTTCCGGTTTGCGGTGAATCTGCCAGGATTCGCCACCAGAGGATTTAGATTTAATATGGTTTACAAGATTAGCATTCTTGTTGTTGCACCCAAAGGTTGAGTTACCATTGTTTCTGAACTAAGTTTCTGTGATGTTTTTCCTCTCGTGACAATCGGCTGAGTTCAAGAGAAAAAAGTACTTCAGCAAGGTGTGGTTTTGCCTGATGTGCACCACAAAGGCTGTGGGTGTTTTGAAGCATGGGGCTGGCATGGTAGTGACCCGCCAGAGGGAATTTAGCAAGTTGGGTGGAGAGATTTTAGAACTCTGGTGCCATGTGGCCCACCAGTGCAGGGCATAGTGTGGGAACTGCTGCTAATCTATGTTTCCCTCTACAGTTATCAGTGAGGGGCTAAACATAGTAATAAAGTAACTCCTATTCATATAGTTAAACCTCACACATAGATCAGGCTATCACATAACCTTCCTCACAATAGACCAGGCTATCAAATAACCTCTCTCACAATAGATCAGGCTATCACATAACCTCCCTCACAATAGATCAGGCTGTCACATATCCTAATCCTCACCAGAGAGGCTTCTTGCATTAGATATCTTCTTAACACAGAAACCTACAACTCACCAACAAGCAGAGAATAAGAAACTTTAGAATGCTCAGTCCTAAATGAGATATCTATGAGACACTCCTCCCTCAAAGCTTAGGGATCTATTCAGAAGAGAGTACAAAAAAAAAAAAAAATGTAAAAAATCAGGGATGGTAGATAATTTCAAGTAACCTGTTCACTAAACACAACACACACAGAATGTGAGAGCCTGGATAAGAAGTGATCTAGTGCAAGCCAAACGAAATTCCAGAATACAGGATGGGAAGTGGGCACACAAACTCTTCCCTAGTTAAGGAGTTCTTGGAATTTGATTTCTCTTGGAAGAGGAAGTCAATTTCTTCAATGGAGTGACATTTCATATTTAATAGAAGTAGTTGGCCAACAGAAACTAAATCCCATGGTTTGCTTTGTTGTTATAAGAGATAGAGAGACATAGTATTAATCCCATAGACACGAGAAGAAAAACTAACCCAGGGTATCAAGGCCAAATTAATTATAGCAAGCTTTTTGTATTTCTGTACTTGGGTTGTCTCTCTCTAAAGGTGGTGTTCCAGGGGTCAGCAATAAACATGGGTAAAATAGGATATATATATATATATATATATATATATATATATATATATATATATCAGGTGTAAAAGGTTTCCAAATGGGATTTGGCAGACCAATCAGTAGAGTGATAGGAGAAAAACAACAGCATAGCAAGTTGAGCCTATCAACCTCCTGAGACAAGGACATGGTGGTAAGATGGTCATAACAAGGTAATCATAACAAGCTGATCATAACAAGGTAGTCATAACAAAGTGGTCCTAACAATAGAGCCATAATAACTTGGCCATTGTAACCTTTTAAAATAAAGGCATGGTGCCATTTCCTAGAACAGGGAGTACAGAATCATTTGTAGTTAAGGTTACAGGTGGGGCATAGCCTAACCCTTGAGAAACAGATTTAGTCATAAATAGAAATGAATCTAGTTTGTTTTTATTTAAGATGTTTTTCAAGCCTAAGATAGAGGCAGGCTGGTTTATCAATAGAGGTAAAAATAGAGACAGAGAAACAAATTATGAAGGTGAGAGGACAAGGAAGTAGGGAAGAATCTGGGAGGATTAAGAGGAGGAGAATTAATGTGATCAAAATATGTTATATAACATTTTCAAAGAATAAATAAAAACATTCTAAATGGGTAAATGCTAAATTATTTATACCAATTTAGAGATTTTTGAGAAGGAATTTGTATTTATTCATACAAGCAAATTACAAAAGCTTAAGATGATGAATATTCAAGTTACTCTGATTAAATCATTACCCAATATAGATACTAATCAAAATATCACATTGTTCATAATTAAAACATACAGAGTATGTGAAATGAAGAAATCAAAGTCTGTGGTCTTCTCAGGCTAGCTCCCTGTCAGGGGTTGGGCATAGTGCCAGTCTGGTGATCATCTCAAGCTTAGTCCTTTTCTAGCCCACCCTATACAAGGGTCTCTGCCACTAGTGACCCCCAGGTACCCACTGCACAGGCCTGGGGGGGTTGCAGACCATGCTGGGGATGATCCATGCTGGGTGCCATAATGCATGAATGGGGCATCACACTCCTGAGACAACTTCTGAGATGACCCCAGGCACTCAGACACCAGGCAGCACTAAGAGAAAGGAACAAATAAAGAAAAATAGAAGAAAAAAAGAAAGAGAAAGATGTGGGCACAGTAACGAGAGCCATAACTGGAGATTCAAGGGTAGTGACATGAGTAGCTAATGATGCCATCTGGGATATCTGGTGGTGGCCTTGCCTGTCCTGTCACTGGCGGTCATATCTGTGTCCTGTAGTCCTGGAGCAGCAAGGATCTATAACTACTAAGGCCAACCAGATATCCTGGTCTACCCAGGATACCCTGGCTACCTAGAGACATGTTGATGGCTGACAACTGTGCAGAACTGGACCCACCCCTTACCTGGGCATTATGGTAGAACTGGCCCTGCGGGTATGAGATTAGGAAACCTGTCCTTGCCCTTTACGAGTTGCAGCACTTGGGAAAACAGGGTTCTGTACCTCTCATGGGCAGCACAGTAGATCTGAACCTGGTGGCAGAGGTGTGGGCAAGCCAACCCTGAAGGTCTGAGCTTAAGAAAGCTGGGCTTTATCACCTGTCTGCTGTGAAATAGGATGGGTGAGGGAGAGATGATCCTCTAGCCCCCATCTTGTCCCTCGCCATCAATGGCAAGTAGGAGAGCTAGCACACATGTCATCAGAGTGGAAGAGCAGGCAGTGCACCTCACCTGGGAAGCACAGTAGTTGGCCCTAAATGTCAGGGTTGCAGATGAGCTCACATCAAGGTTGTTAGTATGGGAGAGCTAACTGTGCCTCTTGTTTGTTGGGCAGTATTACTGATGAGGGAGAGGTGCCCTTCTCTCCTCCCTCAGGCTTTGCCATTTGTATCAGGCAGAAGAGCTGGCCCCAAGATAACGAGAGTGGGAGAATTGGCCATGTCCATTATCAACTGTAACAGTGGGGAGAGTAAGCAATAGGGTAGAGCTGGCCCTGGTAGCAGCAGAGGCTGGTAAACAAGCCCCAAGGGCACGAGAACAGGAACACAAGCAAGGCAATAAACAAAGTCACGTGATAACTCCCATGATCACTGTTTCTAAGGGTTTATCAGGATGACCAAAATATCTGAGCCTACTTCCCTGTCCTGGACCAAAGACATTTTCATGTCTGAAGCCTATGTCTTTGTTTTAGCCTAAGATTTAGATTCCTGCCTGAAATTATTTCCTTGTTCCAGCCTAATGCCAGATACCTGCCTGAAGCCCATTTCCTTGTCCTTAGCCAATGTCAGATTCCTGCCAAGCAGCCCCAGAAGCTCTCCATATCTCCCCCTTTTTTATTTCATAAACAAGACTGGGCCTGTCTTAGGTCATTCTGACAAGAATACCTTCCTTACTTGTCATAGAATATGCATTATCAAAAGCAATGCACTTATGTCTTAGGTTGAAAAGGCTCTGTGCAGAATCATACCTGTCCTTGGCTTGCCAGCCTGTTAATTTAATAACTGTCTGGGGGACATTTTTAGTTTCAAGCCATGTATTTTGGCTGTCAACATGTTGATGTGGTTAAAGACAAGCTTTAACACAATGAGCAGGAATAAATGTATTCCCTAAACGGGCTAGCATGATCAAGCTATATATTCCATGCTTGAAGCTTGACCAAAATGGAAGTATTGTCCTCAGGCCACGGGTAATTTTACCAGCAGTATCTGCAGCATCAAAGCTCAGCAGAGCTGCATTTTTTAAATTCATAATTTTACTATGCAAAGTTAAAACATCCAGAGAGGTGTTTGTTAGAATTTTGCCAAATACTCTGCAAGTGTCTATAAACATTTTCCTAATTATAATGACTATCATTGTGAATTTTAGAAGTAATACACATCCGATGGTATCTGACATGACACTCGAGATGCCTCCTTACTCTTAAAACTGTGAACCTTCTTCCAATAATTTGAATAAGATAAAGAGCAGCAATCCATTGTTCCAAATGTCTACATAAATCCTCTTGTATACTCAACACATTAGTAACATTTTTATGCTAAATAATTAACAAAAGTAGCTGTCTTAACTTCTTGTGTCAAAGCAATTGCAGAAGCAGTGGTGCTAGCAATTAATGTAATTAAAGCTGTTATAGCAACAATAATCAAGCCCACTACCCTCTTGCTTCTGCTTAAAGCCTGACTCACTTCTTCCAGTACTTGCAACCTTTTTTCAGAATACTAAGGTCCTGTAATAATCAGGGCAATAAAAGAAAAGCTGGTTGATAGACCCCCCTCCCACCTCCCCTAACAGACATGCCAGGTTTCAGCACACTAATGCAATTAGAAAGTGTATAACCAATACAACTTACATGAAATAAACAAAAGTAATTTAACATGACAAATAAAAGAGCCTTAACACATGCACTAACAATTGTTTGAAATCCAAATACTATCCCAACTTTATTTCTTGCTAACACAACATCATAGAGAACTACAGCTACCTTCCAAACATGTCTCTGAAAATGTCCAGAATCAGCCTCCCAATTGAAGACTGGAATATATAAAATCTTACCAAATTAATTATCATTATAAAAAAAAGATCATCTAGAAAGCATCTTGGACAAAGTCAATCGAATATGGTTAATCTTTACAACCAAAGTCACTCTTTAAAACAAAAACCATGTAAGCCATAATATAAAATTAATCAGTGTTTAATTTCAATGTTATTTTTCCATAAATAATAGAAATAATTTGGTATTTAAATTAAATTTAGAACTACCTGCTCTTATTTAATATTCATATAATAATAGACTTGAACAGACATTGAAAGCCAAAAACACATCAAAATAACTGACTTCCACATGTGGACTCCAATTACGCTGCCCAAAAGTGGCCATAGAAAAGGTAGTCTTATGCACATTCAGTATACATATCTATGGCAACCTGAATTTGGCAAGAAAGAGTTCAATTTATGTGCAATTCATATTTCTGTGGAAGTGTTACATTTTAACAAGTCATTATTATAAAAGATTTTCAAAAGAGAATATGTAAGACATTCTTTCCAAAGAGTGTTGAAATGAAAGAACATCGTTCTTTTGATATAACCAAGTGCTTCACAGAAGGGAACATGCTTTATGATTATTTAATAGTATAATAGAAGTTCCATTATCCAGAATTGCAATAAGCATGCAATTCTCAAAATTCAAAAGAAACAGTACATTCAGCATAGATTTATTGAGCTTTCATTCCACAATGGCTATTTTTCAGGTGCTATAAGGATACAGTTTAGAGTGAGATATTTGCTTAGAAAATTTTATTTTAATTGTACATAGACTAACAAATGAATAGTTAAAATGAAAAAAAATGAATCATAAATAAAAACAGAAGAGATATTGTTTGGTAATATATGAGCAATATTTACACATACATGTGGTTTTTTAGGGTGTAGGTTATTGCTTAGAGACACAAGATTGTTCAAAGAAGATATAAACAAAAATTCATTACAGGGTGGAAAGATGTCAGGAGTTGACTAGAATTAGTACAGAAAAACAGTTGCATCATCTGAGGTATGGAAAACCAATTAGAAAATATATTCAAAACCTCTGTAAATATCAGTAAAAACTATTCTAAGTGGATCAGTGGGAATAAAGAAAAGGTAATTTGGTAACAGATGTGGCTGTTGTTGAATGCCAGATAAAGACTTAGGGGTAAAGGAGCACCAGCTCAGCAGGACAGTAAAATGCTGAAATGACTCTGGCAACATGAGAGGGACAATCTGGAGAAGGGGAGACAAGCTGGATGGATGAGACTTTTATAGAAAGTAGGCCTTAATATACTGAGAGTCTAAACTAGACTGACAGCTATAAGGACAGCCAAGGGGAGAAGATGGTGCATGGGGTGCTTAAGGAACAAATAGATGATACCACTTTAAAGGGGGATGAGATGCTTGTCATTACTGATGAGAAAGAAAATGATAGGCAGAAAGAGACAAAACTTCAGAGACTGTTTTGACCTCTTTTCATAGGTCACAAGGGGGAAGTATTAAAAATTTGTGGATGATATATTGCATATTAATTTCTTGGGATAAATGTGCTCTTGTTTTTAAAGAGAAACTAACTTAAGGGGGCTTTTAGGCATTTCTGTGTCTGCTCTTAAGGCTTCTGAATTAACACATAAGCCTACAGATGGTGTTATTGCTAGAAATAATTAATTTCAAGAGTGTAACTGATGTTCACTGAAAATACTCTCTAAATACTGTCTCCAAGGATGACCTATCAGGTCAGTAACTATATGTTTAGATAGTATTTTTTGGAACCTACTCTTATTTCTCTAATTCTTCTATATCTCTTATGGACAAATATCAGTTAAACATGAATTAATCTCAGTAAACAAGCCTACAGTAAACTTTATTAGAAAAAGAAATAAAAGACTCTCTTAGAGAAACCTACACCCATGTTCTTGGGTGTAGCTTTCCTTATGCCAGCTTTGTGTGTCTCTTTTCTTTTAACCCTTGTGTTTACATCTATAAAAAATATTTCTATTAATGACTTGTCTTCCAGAGGACTTTGGTTTCTTTCCCAACACCCATACTGTGGTTCACAAGGGTCTACAACTCCAGGTTTTAGGGATCCAATGGCCTCTCCTGTCCTCCTTAGACACTGCAGATCAGGAAAGTTGTGAGATACTCTGCGTTGACAACAAGGATTTATTGGGAAGAACTCACTTCATTTCTCTGGACCACATTCCTTCATGGGAGCAGTTTATTGAAAAGAGCTAGAAACATCAAACATTAAACAAACAAACAATCTTCATCTGTCACATTTTAATAATATTAAATTGGCATGAGAAGTAATTTCTGCAATCAGGGTTATTGAACATACCTGCTGACTTATTTAAAATGCATACTCTTATGGGTTAGTTTCAGTTGTGATAAGTATTTTGTATACCCACCCTACCTAAAACATTTCTGCAATAACAAGTTTGTTAAACAACGAGCTATCAACACAATAAGATTCAATTTGGATTTCTTTATTAGATCCCATTCACTAAGTCCAAGAAAAAGGACCAAATGGTAGAGGAAAAATTTGTAAGAAAAATAAGAAACAGAAGGACGTATGGACAGGTAAATAAATGTTCCTTGCTGTCAGATGTCTACCATGTAGAATGTGTACAATTTTACATTATTTCTAGATACAATGAGATCACTTTTTTGAAAGAAGGCCCTTTCAGTTCTGATACAAATCACTGTAAAGCAGAGAATAGTGCCCAGCTGGGAAAGCAGGTGTAAAATGGCCCAACTAATTATAGCCTTGTCAAGTAATAGCTACAAGGCAACCAGTGGCTGTCCTGATAGTGAATTTCGGGTGAGTCCAGCCTATTGGATTGAGAAATTACACATAAAAGGAAAGCGTCTAAGTCACAGAGAGATGACCAGGAGTGCAATGCTCCTTGATTTGAGGAGAGAAAAAGTAGAGATTTCAGGAAATGGTATGACAGCCACAGAAAGAGGATGGGCGGCTTGTTGAAGTACAGTACTGAGTTTCCTGGCAGTGTCTACCAAATTACATTTGATGTAAAAGGGTATCCCAGATGGAGAACACCGCTCTCCCATTCAGGATCCACACTGGTACATTTCACATGCTACTGAACAATGGATTATGAGGCTATGACTATGATAACCCTTTGGATTACAATCAGAAAATCAAGAAACATTCAACTGCAATCAGAGCTTGAATGTCAGGGACAACAAGCACCATTCAATCTCCTGTCCTGGGTCTTTTTGTTAAAATCGTCACCAAATGCACAGGGGCTCTCAATCCGTAAGGGAAAAAAGAAAGTCATTATTGAGCTCTAGAACGGTATTCTTCCCTACGCTTAGTAGCCTGAAGGCTAGGAGTACAGCATTTTATCAGCAGCCCTGCTCACTGAAGTGGAGGACACACATCCAGATGGCGAGTCACCTGCTTCTAGGCACTGCATAGAAGCAATTACTGTCATTTGGCTTTGATCCAGAGCAGTAGTAAAGAGCTTGATATTTTAGTCCCAAAAGCTATATTCCAACTGATCCAGAAAGTTTTATATAAATAATATCATTTTTTTCAGGAAAAAGTTGTCTTTTGAACCATCATGGTGAAAATAAAAATGAAGTCAATTCTTGTAGTAACAATTACCCTCCATTGGTCTGTTAAAGTCATATCATTCTTTCTGCAAACCACCTGGTGGTGTTTAGAACTTGTCTTTCTTTATGTCAATGAAGATGACAATGACGCTTTCAACAAAAGAAATGTACCTATAAAGCAATAAACTGTTATGGATAGGTATTTCACACTTGAAGAATGGATAATTTCAATGAAATCCAGCATTACCTGAGAATAATTCAGCATCTGTCTAACTATAATTTCCATCTTACTATGTTAACTAATTATATGTGAACTACAGTGTTCTTAACAGAAAATCATTTTTTTATTTAACTTGTGTCTCTAAACCCCTTAGTTTCTGCATAAAATATAGTTCTCTAATGTAATAATTTTTTAAATAAAAAGGCAGAATGCTTCTCCCTGCATTACTGCAAAACAGGACTGAACGATGTATATGAAAATATGCACCAGATTGAGGATGAACAGAAGGAAATTTGCAATAGATATTTCCATGTTGAGTCTTAGAACTGTTAACTCACATTTTCCCTTCTCTAGTTTTGTATTTCCGGTCTGTGCTCTGATATCTTCCCAGTAACAAATAAATAAGCATACTAACACACTATATTTATTATCTGCCAACCCCAGAAATATGTAGGTATATGTGTCTATGAGACACAAATAGCATATACGTTGACCACTTGCATTCCAGTATGCTCATGATCTTAAAGAGGTTTAAGGCTCCATTTGTCAATGTGAAAGATAAAAGTGTCCTGAACTCCGTATCTCTGGTAGAGTCGTAGCAAGTACTTTATCCGTAGACAGTGTTTCTAAGAAGCATAACGCACTATAAACTTTCCTTTCCCTTGCTCTCACTAACATAAATTATGTCCCCCATTGATTATGACGTCTGCCTCAAGAGTCAGGTGTGCACTTACTCAGCAAATGATGACTGTGCATTTACTGAAGACCAGTCCTTTTTGGACTAGTTTTGGGTTAGCACCTCTCTTGAGACAGGGAAGTAAGCCGTTGGCTCCTACTTTTCTTGTACTGCCTTCTTTGTATCTGTTTGGTAACTTAATTCATTACTGGAAGTTCACTTCTGGAAGACTCCTGCAGAAGTGGAAACAAATGGAGACCTGGTTCTAAATTGGAGACTACAGGTCTCCAGCAGAATTAAAATGAGGGGGCAGTTAAGGTAGAAATCGGCATTTCTTGCTTGTTTGCTTGGGGCTGGTCATAGAGAGTTATAGAGTCATTCACAACTGTCAAACTTGTGTGACTTGAAGCACATGCTACCATTCATTAAGAAAGAAATAGGGGAGGTGAGTAAGAGCTGTTTGGGGCACTTACATGGACATTCTAATGGATTATAAGGTTTAAATTTGGTTATACTGGTTCACATCTGTAATTACAATACTGAGCAGCTAAGGCAGGATAACAGATTAAAGATTAATAATAATAATAGTAATAGTAATAATAATAATAATAATAATAATAATAATTCCATTTTATGTGTGTGAGTCTTTTGTCTGCATGTATGGCTGTTCACCACCAGTGTGCCTTTGGCCACTGAGGCCAGAATTGTGCAGTGAATCTACTGGAACTGCAGTTACAGACAGTTATGGGCCATCATGTGTGTGCTGGGAATCTAAGCCACATCCTCTGAAAGAACAGCCAGTAAATGCTCTTAACCACCAAGCCATCTCTTTAGCCTTAAGACTTAAATGAACTACAGAGTAACTCTGTCACCATAGCACTCACCTATAAATCAAGTTTTCGGCATGTAAATTACACAAGAGTGAAGTGGGAAGGAAGAACAGATGAGGGAGTTTAGTGAACAGATCATTATTTGAAGTATAAGCGCAGATGAGGAGGAAAGTGAATGGAAAAGAGCAAATAGGCTATGGCTTGACCCATGCGGCCATCCGCATTCAAATTAACACCAAAAGAGAAACACATGTATGAGTCAGAGAATAAGGCAAAGGAAATTCTTCTTACTCTACTAATGGGTTTGGTATAAAATGACTCTTACAGGTTTATGTGTTTGAACAGTTGACCCCTATCAGGGGATTCTGTTTCAGGAAATTGTAGAAATTTTATGAGGTCAGCCTAACTACAGGAAGTAAGTCACTGCAGATGGGCCTCCTGATTTGTAGCTATGCCTGCCTTCATGTCATGTCCCAGCTCCCTGACCTATAGCAATATGGGCTGTTGACTGACATGAAAACCTACCACCATCCTCTCCTCACTATGATAGATGTCTTCATACTTGCAGCAAGAATTTGTCTTTCTTTCCTTAAGTTAGGTCTCATGATGAGTTTGTCACAGAAGCAGGAAGAGTAATTAACATGACAAATAGATCTCTAGAACCAAAGCCCATAATGATTCCTTACTGCAGTGCCAGGTCTGGCATAGCTTTGTAATGGGAGGTGGAACACAATTTTTGCCCCTGGAACATTGCCAGCCTGTTGATCCCCATGATCCCCAAGTCTGCTGTTGGTTGCTGTTGGCCTGAAGCTGATCTACTGTCTCTTCTATTTTACTTTCAAATAAAATGTCTCTTTTGGGGGAATACATTTCCCCTATTACACAGAGCTAATCACAAAAAAGTAAATGAAACAGATGCAGTTCTCCAGAATAAGAGATGGAGTTGGTTATGAGGCTGTGGAGAATGAGGAACAGGTCTTCTGCTTGGCCTTTAGGGCCATGTGAAACGATGTAGACAACATAACCATAAAAGCCTACATGGTCCTTTGGAGAAATAGTTCATTTCCAGACTTGGCCTTGAACTTGGAACTATGAGGACATACATGGCTAATGATTGATGCATATATTAGCCAGGGTGAACTTGGGGATATCAAGGTGAGAGAGTTAAAGTGGTCTCAAGAAGACAAGGCATGAATAGGAAAGAAAGGAATCTATAGAAAATAAGCAAATGATACATGGGTTTCTTTTATAGGAAAAAGACTTGCATATGGTCTAGAAATAAATAGTATTAGAAGAAGAGTATATGAGGCTATGAAATTGCTAAGAGAGGAAACAAAGGTTAGAGAATTAAAAGATGATGTATAAGCATATAAAAAGTTAGTATTTTATTCTCCTAGTTACTTGAAAAATTTGAGATGATAATGCCTTGAGAGATACTAGAGAAAGCTAGCTGCTTTCCTTGTATAAATTTTAAAATTTTGTAAGAAATCATTTTAACCCTAGTAGTCTGTCATCTTTTCAGTTTTACAAGAAAATAGATACTAAAACTGCTGTCTGCTGTACTAAGAACCCACAAGAGCTGTGTCAGATACCCATGAAGAGCAGGCTGTGTAAAACTGTAAGAAAATGTACTATTGCTTTGTGTTTAGTTTCTGTTTTAACAAAAGAGGGATTAGAACTATTGAATCAGGATTCATAAAATTTATATAAATTTAAGGATTTCTAAAAGCATTAATAATGATCAAACCCTTGATGGTATAGCTTTAGTAAATGAAAGACTGGGTTCAAACTCTCTGGTCGGGAGAAGGAAAAAGCATGAGAAGGGAGAAGGCAAAGGTATGGAAAGGAAGAAGACAAAAGAATGAGGGAGGAAGCTAAAGAATCAAAGGAGAAGAAAGAACAATGGGAATCTTTGGGCAAAGGGAGAGCACTTGAACTGACAGTTTACATTCACTCTTGACTCTGAGTCATTATTAGATCAGCACCACTCCCATTCCTGACTTTCTCAGGAATTTCTCACGCTGGGGCAGGACTTCAGCAATGCAGGTATTTTATTTTGGTGGCTCCAAAATTAAAAGTTGAGGATTAGTAGGAAAGCCAATTCCATGTGTCTTCTTCATTTTAGCACGTTGGGAAATCAGGACTCAATCCTGTTGTGAGCCTCAGAACCTACATACAAAACATACACTCAAACCGACCGTGTTGAGACTGAGAGAAGGCTCAGAGGTGAAGAGCACAGACTGCACTTTTAGGATTCTGCTTTGATTCCTAGCATCACATGGATTCTCACGACCATCTATTACTCCAGTTCTAGGGATCTGACATCCTCTTCTGGTCTCTCCAAGTATCGTGAACAGTCAAACGTGTAGACAAAAGCTCCCATGTACAAAATAAAAACAAATAGTTAAAAAATAGTGCATGATTTGAGACACAATGGGAGAGCATCCAATCATGGCCGCCAAACCCCAGTGAGCCTGGCATTCCCTCAGATATTAATCTTCTTGGATCTCGTAATTTATGTTTGTGGTGGAGATAAAGAGACAACTCAATGGTTGAGAACACTTAAAACTCTGGCTTGGTTCACAGCATCAACATCAGTTAACAACTGCCTGTAACTCTACTTCCAAGAGATATCTGCCTTCTTCTCCAATTGATCAACATGAACATGCATGTGATGTACAAAAATTCACTCAAGCACACACAGAAATATTAATAAAATTTAATCTAAAACAGATTAATGCTTATTTATAAATGAATGAAAGTTTCCCACAGATAGTGCATGTGGTGGCATCAGGAAAGCCCTAGGAAAGAAAACATGTATCTGAACAAAAGTGCTTTCAGTTAGACAACAGTAATAGTCATATTCAGAGCTGGAGTCACAAGGAGATTCCAGAAAACAGAACGTAAGATATATAAATACATGTATATACATTTTAAAAGTCATATCCCTTTCATTCACTGTTCAATTTAGTAATACGCGGTGTGCAACTATCAGTGGGACAAACTCCAGTCCAAGCTAGAATCACCCTGTTATCTTCATTAATATTTAATGTATCTTTCCTCTCCCAGGCATTTGATATATTGTCATTCCTAGCCAGGATGTAACCAGGTTAGATTGCATGGTTGCTGGTGCAATGTCTCCATCCAAGAGGACATGTAGCACTCAGCACCTTAACCCTAATGGCCACCAACTTGCTATTAAGTGGCTAGGTGCAACTAACCACTAGGTGCAATTCCTCAGTTTAGATTTGCCCGAGGAGTTTAGTTAAAAACACCAGTAGCCAAGTCCTTTGCAGGGAAAGGGAGATCATTCTTGTTGGGCTCCCACAGAGATCCCTGCCCTGTTCCCATGGTAGAGAGGTGATACTTCAATCAGAGATGAGAAACCACACTGTAATTCTATCAGAAAAAGTTTAGTGTAAAGAATGATTAATGTGAAGTGTGTATGTGAGTAGTATGAAATAAAGAGAACCCTATAAAGTCCACTCATGGTAGGCATAAAGAACGGCTGCTACCTCCCTCTGGGATGAGAAAGGAATGTCAAGACGAGGCCTCTAAATACCATAGTGAAGATCATGTTCTTGTTCGTGATGACATGTCTGTTGCTCACTGAGTGACAGTAGGCATCATGTTGGCTGAACTCAATAAATATCTGCCTTACGGAAGAAGAAACCTCCTTTCCAGGCTCTAGAGAAAATTCCTTATGGAGAGGTATACCATGAAGGCACTGCTGGGCGACAGAACCACAAGAGGGAGATTTCTGTACTGCCAAGGTCAAAGGTGGAAGAGCCATTAAGCTGTTGCAGCCCACTAAGCAAGTAGAATAGGACCAGGAAGGAGCCCTGTTTCCTCCTTCAGTGCCTTTCCATACTGATCCACTTGCAGAATAATGAGGCGCTATCAGGCAGAGTGGAAATGCTTAAAGTCTTTATACCTATTTTCACAAGGGTAAAAAGGTAAATTTGAAACTGAGAGGAAATAGACAGCACATGTGCGTGGTTCCACAGTTCACTGACCCATTTCACAGGCACTGGTACCGAAGGAGTGAGTCACACAGACATTTCTAGGATGTCTCCCTTTAACCATTTAGGGTTTTTTTTTTTTAAATATTTATTTTGTTTTGTTTTGTTTTCCTTAACTTTGTTAAGTTTGGTATTACTTAATTGGAAGATTATATATACACATCTAACGTATGAATATATGTCCGGCTGAGCCATATAATGTTACTTGTATGTGTGTTTTCAGGGCTGACCATTTGGCAGTGGACAAACAATTGGTGTGTTCTTCCACAGGGAAGGGAACCTCCTTCTGGCATTTCTTGGTTTTTTATAGTTCTTGGTGTAGGATTGAGGCCTTATGGCTTTCCTCCCATTCACGTTGGTGTGCTCCTTGGTATCACCTTTGTTCAGCTTTCCTTTTGGTAGTTCTGTTGGGGAGACTTTATGGGTGTATCTTCTGACATCACTAGGGGACACACTTTCACAGCAAACTCCTTGAGCCTTTGGCCCTTGCAATCTTTCCACCCCTCATCTGGTTAATTGTTTTATTAAAAATTGTTTATTTATGAGTATATCCATGTTCATCTGCATGTATTTGTTTGGATTAGTGCATATTCTTGTGTGTGTGTGTGTGTGTGTGTGTGTGTGTGTGTGTGTGTGTGGTTGACCATGGAGGATAAAAAGAATGGAAGTCAGGTCCTTGGTGACAGTTATAGGTAGTTATCAGTCACTAGGCTTGACTTCTGGGCTGTGAACTCTAGTCCTCATGAATAAACAGCAGGCACTCACTCTTAACTTCTGATATTATTGAACACTCCCTGTCTGAGTATTGAAGAATGAGTACTGAAAGAAGATATTCTCTGATAGATGTTAACACCAAGTAAGAACATTCTGATACTTTGGTTCCATACCCAGTTGTTTACCATCATGCTTTTTCCTCAAACTTCCATTTCTCCAGTCTTCCAATATTACTTTTTGTAGTCTCTGAACATCCCAACCAAATCAGTCTTCCCTATAGGTCTGTGCCTTGGAGCATATCAAACTCTGTATGGACTGAATGCATGGACCAACTTACAGCTTGCAGCTCTGTCTCCTGAAAAGATTTCCCTCTGGCACTATACTCCAGCATATCTCAACTATTCCTCTGATAAAACCTAAACAGTTAACTTCAAACTTGAGCTCCAAGAATATCTAGAACAAACAAAGGATATACAAACTAGCAGAAGGATGCCAAAGAGGCAAAGTCATAATAGCCCCACATGTCTTGATACATTAAGAAAAATTATTGTAACTAATCTCAAGTGATGATCTTTTGCATGGGATGATTATATTTCATCACCTGAAAATGATTTGTTTATTCTGTGAACAAATCAGCTTTAGGTGGCTTGATCTTCTGACGTGATATGATTGGAACCTTATAGACTCAAATACTGCTATATATATTTCTTTCCATTTATGCTTGCTTCTAATATACAAACCATTATTTAGAAGTTTATTTTAAGAAACGATTATTGTAAACTCGAATAATGTAATCCAAAGGCCTTCTCTGAAATATTTAACAGTGTTTTAAAAACCGATTTTCACTTTTATTAGTCAGCATAGCTTATATATGCATATACTATACATTTATTGTAATAGTAACATTATGCATATGTCCGAATTAATATAAAATGAATAATATTAGGATATATACATAATACTCTTAGTTTTAATGTAACAGTACTCAGAATAGAATATCTTCTAGAGTTACATTGTATGTGCATGAATCAAGCATATGTGTGACTAGACAGAGCCAACTCAAGTTGAAAAGATCAGAGTGTACTCCACTCAGAATTTCAGCCAGCTTGTTCTTGCACTGTCTGTTGATCAACTGTATTTCCATCTCATTCTATTGATTCCACTTGTCTCTTTTGCACACTGACACATTATTTGATTCTGAATAATACATCTCTCCACGTTGATTTGTCTCAGTATAAGAATGTATGTACTATATGGACCTCATGGGAATTCTAAGTTTTTGCTAGATGAGATGAACACAAATGTTTATCCTCTAGGCAATGAAACTAGAAAGAATTGGGTTACAGCATTATAATAAATACAGTGTACTGGTATATATGCAAAACTTTGTAAACCACAGGACAATCACTGTGAAATCCTACTATGAAAGCAATTTATTAAAAAAAAAAATCAAAGAAAAATGAGGTCAATTTAGAAGCAGTGATAGGCATAAGAGGAAGATAGAGTTTTGATTTTCTCCAAAGAGAAATGAAAGAAAAATGAGGTTAATTTAGAAGCAGTGAGAGTCATTAGGGAATAGAGACATAGTGCATGTGGAGCCACAACTGTGGTCAAGAGAAAAAATTAGCCAGAATTGTACAGTCCTAGGGTAAAAACAATGTAAAGATATTTTTTTTTCTGTTCCCATAAACAACAGCAAGTTATCTGCAAGGCTCATACTATCAATCAAAGGAATGATTTCAATAGGCCTTTAAAAGAGTCTCAAAAATATAGTTTTTATTATATAAAGGGTCTTTAAGAGAAATTTTTCTTATTAAAACCTGAAATTTATACATAATTTATAATACAGATTTAATTACATTTGACAGATTATGGTTGTAGGTATTTATGGGATACAATGGGATGTTATGATTCATAAATATAAAGTGGAATAGTTAAATCAAACCAGAAGCATTCCCATAATCTTCATTACTTATGGTTTAAAGTAGAAGAACTGAAAATGTTCCTGTCTAGATTTCAAAATGGACATGATTTGCTGTTTCTGCCATGCTATGCAAGAGATCACAAACCAAAAACCTTTTTTCTCGTTGCCACAGAAGTTTTATAGCAAAACTCAATGGGTTTGAATCTCAATGAGTGCAAAACCCCAAATAAACATAGCCAAAATGTCAAGAGTTGAGATAGATCTGTTACCTCTAGCAGATAAGAAGAGCACAGGTTTCATTTTCAAAGCAGTACTTTCCTTGAAGAAAAGAATCCTTGATAATTTATCCAAGAAACTAATATGCACTCACATAGGAAAGTACTTTGGGGTTGAGACACATTTCAAAGCATGTTCAATTAAAGAGTACATCTCTAAGAATACTTAGTTTAAGGTCAGAGTTAGAGATAGTAGACATATTTAGGGGCATAATTAGTTCAGGGCCATGTAGCCTATGTTCCAAAAATAAAATGGCAGACAGGAACAACTTTGAGTATGCTCAGCTTGCATCATAAGAACAGTGAACAGAAAATCATCTATACACATTTAAGGTGCATTAATATAAAATTAATACTCAAGGTGTTTCCTTCAAGTAGCTAAGATCTTTTTACCTTTAAACCACCTCTTCCCTAAATCCAACCCTGGCAGCAATTGACAACCCTCCCCACCCTGCTTTTTTATAATTCCTTATGATCAATAGCATTAGATTCTTTATAGAAATGCCTGTCTTATTTCTCATTGTGGAATGACCTGCTGGAATTTGTATTGTTGCAAATGAAAACAAGTCTGTCTTCAAGGCAAAGTATTATTCTATGTTGCAAACATACTGTGTGTTCATTATCTGCATATAAGTTGTATAAGTTGGCTCAATTCAAGAGATAGGGAAGGACACATCATATTCATCATAAGAAAATTCCACCAAGATGACATCTAAAGTCTTAACATCTCTGTTCTAAATGCAAAGGTACCCATATTTATAAATGAAGTGTTACTAAAGCTTAAATCACACATAGAGTCCCCTCACATGAATAGACTCACTTCTATATCATGGGTGGGGTCTGCTGGCTCCATCTTAGGCACACCAGCAGAAGTGAGTTGTGTGCTGCTCCCTGATCATCATCTATCCCATAGCTCGTCCTGTCTTCCTGAGGAAGCCTGCAGCACCCGAGAAACATCCATGTCCATCAGGGGAACAGCCAGCAAAAGTGAGAAATGTATTGTTCACTGAGCTTCATTGTAAGGCCAATGCATTGCCTATCACCCTAAGAAGTCTGGGTAGTATCTGGAACATTCAGCCAACACCACACAATGAAATTGCTAGAGGCCAGCATTAGAACACAAACGACAAGAGCCAGAGCAATATGACACCACCAGAGTACAGCTATCCTACTATAGCAAGCTCTTGATATCCTAACACATCTGAAACATAACAAAATGACCTTAAATCCACGTTTTAAAAGATGATAGAGTCTGTTAAAGAGGAAATGTATAAACCCCTTAAAAATACAAGAAAACACAACAGGATACATGGAAGAGATGGGAGAAAGAATTTCAGCATACCAATTATGACTGAAGAAATTGACACATCAGTCAAGGAAAATATTAAATCTAAAAAGGCTCTGGCACAATACATCCAAGAAATCCAGGACACTGTGTAAAGACCAAACCTAAGACTAATAGGAATAGGAGAATGTGAAGAGTCCTAGATACAAGTCCCAGAAAAAATTTTCAACAAAATCATAGAAGAAAATTTTCTGAACCTAAAGATATGCCTGTAAACATACAAGAAGCTTACAGAACACCAAATAGATTGGACCAGAAATGAAAATCTTCCATGTAATAATCAAAACACCAAATATACAGAAGAAAGAAAGAATATTTAAAGCTAAAAGGGGAAAGGGCCAAGTAACATATAAAGGCAGACCTCTCAGAATTAGACTCAGTTTCTCAACAGAGACTCTGAAAGCCAGAAGAGCCTGAGAAGATGTCTTGCAAAGTCTGAAAGACCACAGCTGCCAGCACAGACTACTATACCCAGCAAAACTTTCAACCAACATAGATCGAGAAAATAAGGTATTATTTGATAAAACCAAATTTAAGTACTATCTATCCACAACTGTTTCCCGATGGATGATACTAGAAGGAAAACATGAACATAACAAGGCTAACTACACCCAAGACAACAGAAAATAAATAGCCTCACAACAGTATAATCCCAAGAAAGGAAACACACACACACACACACACACACAGGTATATGTACACACACATATTCTCTCTATATATTACAATATCAAAGTAACAAACATTTACAATCGTTGGTCATTAATATCTCTCAACACTAAAAAACTCAATTCCTCAACAAAAAGACAGATGAACAGAATCGCTGAGAAAATGGGATTATCATTCTGCTATATATAAGAAACATACCTCAGCAACAAAGATAGTTATTACCTCAGCCTAAAGGGTTAGAGAGAGGTTTTCCAAGCAAAAAGATCCGAGAAACAAGCTGGAGTAGCCATTCTAATATATAATAAAATAAACTTTCAAGTGAAATTAATCAAAAGAGATGTGGAAGGACACTTCATATTCATCAAAAGAAAAATCCACCAAGATTACATCTAAATTCTTATCATCTATGTTCCAAATGCAAGGTTACCCACATTCATAAAATAAGAATTACTAAAACTTAAATGACACATGGAACCCCACACATTAATAGACTTCAACACCCAATTCTTGCTACTGGACAGTTCATTGAGACAGAAACTAAACAGAAGCAGTGAACCTAACAGAGATGAATTAAATGGTCCTAACAGATATCTACATAATATTTCACTCACAAGAATCACTTTCTTCTCAACACCTCAAAGAACTTTCTCCAAAATTGACCACAAGCAAACCTCAAATGATACACGAAAATTGAAATAATCCTTTGTATCTTATCAAAACACCGTGAATTAAAGCTGGAGTTCAACACCAACAGGAAGCCTATAAACTCATGAAAAATGAACAACTCTCTGCCGAGTGACAACTGGGTCTGGAAAGAAATAAAGAAATTAATGATTTTCTAGAATTCAATGAAAATGAGGGCACAACATACCCAAACTTATGGAACACAGTGAAAGCAGTGGTAAGAAAAAAGTTCATAGCCTTAAGTGCTTTCATAAAGAAAATGGAGAGAGCTCATACTAGCAACTTAAAAACACATCTAAAACCTCTTTTACAAAAAGGAAACAAAAACACACTCAAGAGGAGAATAAGGCAGAAAATAATGAAACTCAGGGCTAAAATCAATATATTAGAAACAAGGAGAACAATACAAAGTATCAGTGAAACCAAGAGCTGGTTCTTTGAAAAAAAAAAAATCAATGAGATAGTCAAGAGTTTAGCCAAACTAACTAAAAGACAGAGAGACAGTATTCAATTTAAGAAAATCCAAAATGAAGAGGGGAGCATAGCAACAGACACTGAGGAAATCCAAAGAATCATTAGGTTTTTCTTCAAAAGCCTCTACTCCAAAAAATTGGAAAATCTTAATAAAATGGACAATTTTCATAATAAATACCATTTACCAAAAATCAAGTAAACTATTTAAATAGCCTATTACTCCTAAGGAGGTAGAAGCAGTCATTAAAATTTTTACAACCAAATAAAAGCCCGGGCATGTTGTCTTTTGTGCAGAATTCTACCAGACTTTCAAAGAATAGGTAATACCGATATTCCTCAAACAATTCCACAAAATAGAAACAGAAGGAGTGAATTCATTCTAGTAGGCCACACTCACCATAATACCTAAACCACACAATGACTCAACAAAGAAAAAATATTTCAGCCAATTTCTCTTATGAACATTGAAGCAAAAATAATGAATAAAATAATTGCAAACCAAATCTTAGAGAATGCATCAAAATATTATCCACTATGATCAAGTAGGCTTCATCCCAGGTATGAGGAATGGTTTAATATACAAAAATCCATCAAAGCAATCCACCACAAAAACAAACCCAAAGAAAAAAACATATGATCAACATGATCAAATCATTAGATACTGAAAATCTTCTCACAAAATCTAACAACCTTTCACATTAAAATTCTTGGCCAGATCAGAGATACACAGCATATATCTAAACACAATAAAGGCAACATACAGCAAGACAATAACCAACTTTAAATTAAGTTGAGAGAAACTTAAAGCAATTCAACTAAAATCAGGGACAAGGCAAGGATGTCCACTCTTTCAATACCTGTTCAATATAGTACTTGAACCTCTGGCTAGAGCAATAAGATAATTTAAGGAGGTCAAGGGAAAGAAAGAAGTCAAAGTATTCACAGATAATATGATAGTATACATAACTGACCCCAAAATTCTACCAGAGAATTACTACAGCTGATAAACACCTCCAGCAAAGTGGCTGGATAAAAATTAACTCGAGAAAATCAGTAGCCCTTCTTTATACAAATGTTCAACCCGCTGAGAAAGAAATTAGGGAAACAACACCCTTCACAATAACCACAAATAATACAAAATATCTTGTTGTAACTCTAACCAAGCAAGTGACAGACCTATATGACAAGAACTTCAAGTCTCTGAAGAAAGAAATTGAAGAAAATATAAGAAGATGGAAAGATTCCCCAATGGTCAAGGATTGCTATAATTAACATAATAAAAATGGCTATTACCATTTGGCAATCTAGACACAAAAAAATGGCAATTACCAAAAGCAATTGAATGCAGATTCAATGCAACTACCATAAAAATTCCAACACAATTCTTAACAGACCTTGAGAAAGCAATTCTCAGCTTCTTATGAAAAAAAAAAAAAAAAAAAAAAAAGAATCCTCAGGATAGCTAAAATAATCCTGTACAATAAAAGAACTTTTTGAGGTATCACCATCTCTGATTTCAAGCTGTACTACAAAGCAATAGTATGAAAAACCAAATGTTACTGGCATAAAAACAGACAGGATAATCAATGAAATAGAATCAAAGATCCATATATAAACAAATAGACATATGGACACTTATTTTTTGACAAAGAAGCCAAAGCTGTTCAACGTTAAAAAAGAAAGCATCTTCAACAAATGGTGCTGGTTTAACTGAATATTTGCATGTGGAAGAATGCAAATAGTTCCACATTGATCACCCTCCATAAAACTCAATGCCAAATGGGTTAAGGACTTCAACATAAGACCAGATACACTAAATCGAATAAAAGAGAAAGTTGGGAACTCCCATGAACACATTGATACAGGAGACAATTTCTAAGATCAACAGTTGACAGATGGGACTTAATGAAACTGAAAAGCTCTGTAAGGCAAAGGACACTGTCAATATGACAAAACAGGAACCTAAGACTGAGAAAAGTTCTTATCCAACCCTACAATCGACAGCAGGCTAACATCCAAAATAGATAAAAGTCTCAAGAAATTAAACGTCAACAAGCCAAATAAACCATTTTTTAAAATGGGGTAAAGAGCTCAACAGAAAATTCTCAGTAAAGGAATCTCTACTGGCCTGGAAGCACTTAAAGATATGTTCAATGTCCTTAATCATCAGGGAAATACAAAACCAAATGACTCTGAGATTTGACCCTACACCTATCAGAATGACTAAGATCAAGAGATAGCACATGCTGGTGAGAATGATGGACAACAAGCAACAGAAACACTCCTCCACAGCTGGTAGGAGGGCAATCGTCCAAAATATATTTGTCAATTTCTCAGAAATTTGGGAATAATTCTCCATAGCCAGCTATACCACTCCTGGGCATATACGCTAAAGATGTTATACCATACCACAAAGGGTGTATTCACAACAGCCTTATTCCTAATATCTTGAAACTAGAAACAACCTAGATTTCCATCAACCAAAAGATGGATAAAGAAAATGTGTCACATTTGCACAGCAGAATACTACATGGCTAAAAACAAAGACATCATGAAGTGTGCAGGCAAATTGAAGGGAATAGAAAATACCATCCTGAGAGAGGTGACCCAGACCAGAAAGACATCCATGGTACAGATATTAACCATAAAATACACAATATCTACTCTACAATCTACAGACTCATAAAAAGGTAAGTAACTAGGAGGGCCCAAGGAAAATTATTTGAATCTCACTCAGATGGGGAAATAAAATAATCATTGTAGGTGGATAGAGGCAGGGAATTGGATGGGGTGGGGTGAGGAGAAAAACGGAGATGGCGCTCAGGAATGGGGAGAGTGAGGCAGCAGAAAAGGGGAGGGCTTGGAGAGAGAAGGGAAACTGATGGGTCTCTGGGATAAGCAGGTGATTTGGGCTGGGGGGCTCCCATGAGTCTATGTGGGTGAGCCTAACTGATACTTCTAGCAATTAGGGATATGGAAACTGAAATTGCCACCTCCTATAGCCAGGAGGGACTTTCAGTGAAATCAGAGGAGCTCCCATAGCTTTTTTTCCCCACATCTTTCTGAAGCAATGTTTTGGGAAAAAAAAACCCACAAAAATTCTGCTATTCCCCAGAAAAAATCTGTTATGAAAGACAGTCTCCATGGGGACTGATTCCAGCTACCCAATACTTGACCATTTGAGATGTAAATCACCTTCCCTCCAGTTGCCTGCTTCCTAGCAACTGAGTGGTGATTTCATTTAGGTCACCTTCATATATGTATATATTGTAGGAAGCTTCTACTGTAGCAAGTTTTCATAACTCTTAGTTCTAACTGTCTTGCCTCATATCTCCTCTCCCCGTTTTTCCCTCTCCTTCCCACTTGATGTTTCCTTCCCAGCCACACTATCCATTCATAACTATCTATTCTATTTGATTTCCTAACTCTATCTGTTTGTTTTCCCCATGCTAACTTTCTCTATACCTTATCTGTGTTGTTCTATGAATTGTAGCATTAAGGGCAGGGAGGCTTATAATTCTAGGTGCTGATATTTAGTCTTGTCCATCCCCCTTAGTTTCTGTTGCCCACTCTGGTTCTTAGGAGAGTACTAGTGCTGGTTGTTGTCTGGTAGGAATTTCTTCTGGAATTGTGATAGGTGTGGCTATAGGAGATTCCAGGTGAAATATGTTTCTAGGTATTGGGAGCTGACACTTAGTAATGGGGAACTGCTGGAGGAGGGGCTGAGATCTCCCGAGGAAAGCAGGGTGTTCCACCAGGATCTGTTTATTTCCCCCGGGAATGGGGGCAGAGAGTGAGGAGAGGTCATAGCAGAAGGTCTGTCCCAGAGCTGAGGATGAGACTGGGTGATAGGACTTGGAGGAATGGAGAGATATGCAGTCTGTTTACTTGTGTCCCTGGTCAGAATGGCATGTGGGTTCCCAGGGAATGTCTGCTGAAGTTGGGAGCTGGGATAAAATGAACATCAGCACATTTCAAAGAAAATTAGTTTTAGGTATAAAGCGTTACGTGTGCTGTGTTAGAACCAAAGTTTTGAAATGCTATTAGTGATTAGGCTCTACATGACACAACTACTGATAATTTATTGATCATAAATGTAAAATATTACTCTTTAAATTTTATCTGTCACTTGAAGTTGTCTCAGCCAAGGTCTGTGTGCTATTAAATCTATAACACTTAAAATATTTCCTCATTAGTGGCACTGCTGTAATTATTGCTTTCATTCAGGGTCCTGGTTTATATTAATAAATGTTATATAAAGTTCAATATCTGCTGCTGCTCATTATTTTCAGTCATGTGGTGGTAAGCAACATGATTTGTTGAAAAATGAGCACCAGAATTCAGGTAAGAAAAGTCATCTTTAAAGCACTGGAAAGTAAGAGTAATTCTTAAAGGATATTTTGTATAAGAGCAGCATGTCTTAAGTGCACTTGCCTTCATTTGATTTACGTGACTAATACTAACAGGCATAAAGAGGCACTTTCAAGAGCACACATCCAAGAGTTTTCAATAGAACAACTTATCTCCTTAAATGCCACCACCTAGACTGTTGTCCTATAATTGTTGATGTTGTAATACCTACGAAATCTTGACAATGAAAACCTTAGTTTTGACTCTACTAAAACTTCAATTACAAGACAAAACAAAATCAGAGCCAGCAATGGAATAACTGTATTTTTAGTTTTTCCAACATCAAGAAACCAGCATACTACTTCCTTATCCTAAGGTCTAATCAATATCCCAACTGAAATCAACATATACAATGAAATGTTGAAATTGTTTTAGTAGAATCACACTTTTTATCTTAGAAGTCTGTGAAATTTTCATAGTTAGGATATATCTCCAAGTCTTTTCATTTTATTATAAAGATGTATAATTATTGATAAATTATATTTTCTTTACTCTATTATTTATTTTAAAATCTCATATAATAATAAAAGTTGACTAAAATAAAATTAATGGCAATCATCTTCCTTAAATGACAGCTCAAAATGGGATACATAAAATGGCTTTGTTACATAGTTTGCATACTAAATAGTTTAATATAACTATTTAATTTTGCAGGTTTTAGTTATGGAAAATACCAGTATACAGTACAAATCAAAGGAAATAAGGCCTCTTTGCCTTAAGCATTAAGGATCTGACTGAAAGATGCTTTAACATAGAAAAGCACCTTTCCAACTGGAGTTATTGTGGTTTGGAAAGTATTGTTTAATATTAAGCTTCCATACTTATCAAATAAATGTTAGCTCTATATAGATCTGCTTCATCCACAAATATAACAATTATTAGAGCTTATTAATAACTTTTCCCATAGAGCTTTCATCATACAGATATTTGTACTCTATGCTGATATATTGTGATACTGTCATCTCATAATATTTTATCATTTGAAGCCAGATAGAAAAGGAATATGTATAGTGACCTAGGCACTGTATTATAAACCTTTAATCCCTACTACTAAAGAGGTTAAGGTACGAGGATTTTTTTGAGTTCACAAGTTCAAGACCAGTGTATAATATAGAAACACTCATCTGTAGCAGGGAATCAGGTAGAAAAGATGGAAGAAAAAGAGGACGAAGGGAAAGATGCAGGGATAAATTTTCATGAAGGTCTAAAAATACTAAAAACTGTCTCTTCAATGTGGAGGAGGAAGGACAGGACTTGAGGAGAATGTTCCAGTGTAGAAAACAAGCAATGGCAGTTGCATGGCCTACATTAAGCATTCAACAAACATTAAAACAAACTATTAGGACTCAAACTTTTCATGTAGTGTTTGTGATCTTGCAAAAGATCTTATATTACAACCATGCAAGCCAGCCTTATCCCAATACCCACTGACCCCTTAGAATTAATTAAGTAAAATTTTCAGTATCGATTTAAAATTTCAGTATTTCCTACAGATTGCTACATCTACATGACTATAAAAGACTGTAGATTACAGATCATGTGACTATGTGGCTTTTATATCACAAGACAAATCAGATGATTTGTATTTGGAAAAGCTGATTGAAGTCCTTTACATAGTTCAATGTTAGTTGAATATATTTTTCTTATAATCGTTCAAAGTACTACTTTTAGACTTCCTGAAAATGAGGTAATAGAAAATATCTCATCTTTAATTCTAGCTTATAGATACAAACTCACAAAATTAACAGAGAAAAACCCTATAAAATTAAGTGATTAGTAAACTACTTCTCTGAGGGGAAGCCTGCATTTTTCCTTTACTCTTTTTATTCGTGTACGTTTTCAAAGATTTATGGATTCATCTAGCATAAAACTATTTAGTCCAAGAAATATCTTTTCAAGCCAATATTTTTTTTTGTATGAAACTGAACCTATGGTCTCAGGGTTACATTTTGACCCATGTCTGTCAATCATTAAAATTTGTTTTATTACAGTTATTTCTAAATTCAGAAATCCCTCGGTGTGCAACAGCCTGGAGAAGGATGTAATCTAATGTATAATTATGGTTCTTCTGAAAGGTCTAATTATAGGACAAAACCAGCTATCTTCTCTACCATGACTGGAATAGCTCTATGCTTCTCTCTTCATAGATAATCAGGCACATAAGCTTTTGACATTCAACAATAGATGTCAAATCAAGGAACTAATTCATCTGCTCTAACATAGGTTGAGACATGGGATGGGTGTGACAACCCAATTAGATAGTCTCCATTTCTCAAACATGATTTTCAAAAAGCAATTCTCCAAATAAAATTGAAGTCATGTGTTTTTAAAAACAAAGGAAGCATCCTTATGACATGGATCAAGGCATAGTAATCAACTCATGAATAGAATGAGGGTAAGTTTACAAATCCAGGGTGAAATAACTATTCCATTTGACCAATGAAAACCATCTCGAAACAAAAGGGAAGTAATGATTTTATCATTATAGTACCCAGAGAAGTTTCCTGTGTTAGAATTGATAAATATGTTTGGAATCGGCATAATCATAATTATACCAATATTATTTGCTAAACCCCCCATTGATTCTAGATAAATATGCACAATTACATTCCTTGCTATTATCCTCAGAGGCAAGTACTGGCTGTCTTGTTAATGAAAGAGATCAACATTACCTGAAAGTCACAGTTTTCATGGATAGTCTAGATGTTTCTAGTTTGGTTTCTCTAAGAGCAAATTTAATTTCTGATCATTTGCCAGTTGGAAAAAAACGTAGCAGTCAACTCTGTAGAATCTTTGTGACAGATTCAATCTTGTGTTTCTACTTTCAAAATTCCTTGACTTATTTGTGTATTAGTAGGGATAGTGGTGGACGTATTTGTGTGCGCTTATGCTTAATGAGTCAGTTTTCTCCCTCTATCACAGAGCTTCTGGGAAGCACGGTGGTGAGCAACTCCATTTGCTGAGCAATGTTGCTGGTCTGATATTTCAAATTTTGATGCTGGAGTAAAACGAAATCTAACAGAATCAACATAGATTAAAGTGAACATATGAATCAGGTTCTGTAGTCTCCTCTGCTTCCATTTACCACAAAATTTGCCAAAGATAACATATAAGCAAACAAGAATAATGGAATTAGAACACAGCCTTATTTACAACCTAAAGCGATATTTACATTGGCCCAGCTGGCATAATTTGCCAGTGCCCGATTTTAGGTGGAGAATTTTCTTTCAGTTTACAAGTGGTCTTCGCACTGCCTGAAACCCAGTTATTAAGCACACGACCCACCTGTATTCTGTTGTGGTTTCCTGTAATTATTACTGGGTTGAAAAGTTGCCAACAGAAGTACAATTGGAAGTTTCCTCCAGGATGCTTTTGATACCCAGTCATTGGTGTTCTATAATTTTCAGTTATAACTGTGGAAACATGGAAGGAGTAAAATGGCCTTAAACATACTGATCCCACGACAAGCTGCAAACTAGTAGTTCAGAAGATCAGGCCTGAGTTTCTACTTGCCAAAAGTGGGCAAGTCAGTTACTACAACAACCACAGGCTTATGTAAAAGGAACCCTTCCCCAGCTTGTAAAAGGACAGTTAGCCAAACTTGCAGCCAAGAGGTCAAGAGCTGCCCCTCCTTGGCATGAAGCAAGAATAGTTAATCTGAATCATAGCATCACTCAGACCCCCAGAAATAGAGTCTACTAATCAAGATATAAAGCACCTTCCCCTATTTAATGTTCCTCCTTTTTTGGCTTTAAAACTGAATCTGCAAATTCAGTTGGGGTGCTTTTTTTCCCAATGGAATTGCACCTCTGCATCCATGAATTTGTTTGATAAATGCTTTTTGCTTTTGCATACTATTTGAGTATGGAGTATCATTCTTTAGCCTTTCACTAAACCTAACACATAATTTTCAGTGAGATGGATTTTTAGGCTATAAACAGAAATGAAGGAAAAATTTGATGTTTTCCCATACTGTCGTTTTTTCATCTTTACTTAACAAGGTTAATATTTTAATCAGGCAGTGTGATCTTAAAAAACAACAATACAGAAATATAAAAATATTCCCAAAGAACACAAGAAAAAAGAAAGACAAATTTCTATAGAAAGTTTACAATCTTGTGCTCATAATCCATTTCACTGGAGCATTTAAATTTCAAACTAACCTTGTAGTCTATATTTAGTAAATATCTACTAGTCTGATGTTTATGCTTACAGAGAAAGTAGGACTGGATTGTAATGACTGAAAACCTTGTTATGGTTTGAAAGTTGTTCTCAGAAGTTTTCTTATTTTTAGGGATTTACTCTGTTTCCCTAAATGTATGGATTGCTTTTTTTTTACTTTCTGTTTTTACTCGTGATTCTTGTTATCACATCCTTTGTCAACTATTGTACAGATACTCTCCATATTATTGTGAAAGATACAGAGATAATAGAGACCTCACATGAAGAGTTGAAGAGATTTTATATGCAGAGATATTATACAGTCTGCAATGGGCTGGATAGAGATCGATAAAAACAGATAGATTGATTCAGTCTAACTCTGAAGACTTAAGGACCAGCACTGGTGAGGACATAAATCTCTGTCCAATGGCAGCAGATGAGATGAGATATCCCCATCGTACTGAACTGTAGCCAAAAGGCTTGGGATACAAATGCCCCTTTTCTTCCCCTTTTGCTGTAGTCATGTTCTCAGTGGAGCAGATGATGCCCAGGCACATGGGAAATGCAATCCACCAAACCTAAATTCAATCTCATTTGAAATACCCTTTCAGACTTATAGCAAGCAATGTTTACTCATCCCAGCACTCAGAAGGCAAAGGCAGGGGGATCTCCATTAGTTTGTAGCCAGTCTGGTCTAAAGAACAAGTTACAGAACAGCCAGGATTATATAAGATCTGGTCTCAAGAAACTCTGAAATTGTCTTTAAAAAATGTTTACTCTAGGTACCCTCTGGCCATATCAACTTGAGACTTAAAATTCACCAACACAAAGAAGTTTTTTGTTTGTTTGTTTGCTTGCTTAGAACAGCATGTTATGTATACACTCTTGAAACACAATTTTCTGCAGCAATAGAGCAAATATACAAGAAGAACATTTAGTCACCCAAGTATTGCTTCTAGCATGTATGCTTTACCAGGAAAGGAGAGGCATCATGGAGGAGAGAACTGAATTAAAATAAACTTGGATGGCTGTTGAATACATAACGATGTACAGGTTCTTAAAGGTACAAAAAGCAATATGAACTTGGGAAATCAGGCTATTCCAGTTTCCTGAAAGCAGACCACTAACACAAACTCCTGATCATTTACTTATCCTAACCCTAACCTGAAGAAGTAGAAGAAATTTTTAGCATTCAACTAATGAAAGTCATCCCTGGCTCTCACTGTTGCCAGTTAGCATGACGCTTTCCATTTACAAATAAATATAGCAGATTGCTGGATCCTGCAGTCCTTTGCTTCACACAAGACACACAAGCCACCTCCTTACCTGAAAGAAAAATGTTTCCATTGTCACATCCAGTTGAATGTTTGAAATTGCAGACATTACCAAACATTATATAAATTTCCAATAAATATATATCCGTAGTAATACTTAATTTGTTAATCAGGTACAGTGTACCATGTTCACCACTCCTGACAGTGGAGAAGACTGTTAAGCAGTTAGAGGTAGGTAGCACATGCAATGTGGCAATGTTGGGCAGGATACGCATTATATCTTGAGCAGGTCAAAGCTAGATCATACGACATTTTGCCTTGCTGTTCATCACAGCGCATGATTTAAAACTTGTGAACTGTCTTTTTGGAAAGTCTTCATTTACTATCTTCACATGCCCACTTCTTATTGGATCAGCAAAAGCATTATGCGCACAAAGAGAGACTACTGTGTCACTTATAAGCATAAGACCTTTCTACTAAGCCATAAGGAAAGGAAGACTTAGAGGAGTCTGATTGGCCTTTGAGATGCTTTATCATTTAGTTGTTGTCCAGGCTCTATGGCAGTTGTAGTGATTTTTAATACTAATCACTTAAACATATACATAGTATTGGAAGAAAAAGAAGTAAAAAATGTATTGCTATTTGACCCAGACTCCAACCTCCTAAACATGTATCTCCAGTATAGATAATACTAGGTTCCTATTTCAATTGTCAAGCAACCTGGAATTTAATATAATTTTGGGCTGTGATAACTCTGATGCATTGATCTTCTCTGCTACAATTTTCTTATCATTAAGTTAGAATATTCCATAGGTAAATATGAGGATTATATTATATAGTATCTATAAGAAAATAAAAACAGAATCAGTAGTCAATATGATAAACACATACAAATGACTTAGAAAGTGCTACGAAAGGGATTCAGTGGGGTAAAGAGAAATGACACATTCATTTTTCTGGGCTCTTCCCTGAGACCTCACTCTTCTATAAAAATAATGTAGAACAAAGTATTTTAAAGTGTGCAAACCTTTAAGCTAAGGACACTGAAGGCAGGGAAGCGAGGGAAGTAGACCAACCTGACTACACAACTTTGTAAAGCAAAGAGTGAAAGGTTAGCTATTTGCAGAACATTTGTTAGCTATTTGCAGCTATTTGTGTGTGAGTGTAGGTGTGCACATGTCATGACATGTGTTTAGTCAGAGGAAAACCTTAAGTGTTGATTCTCACCTCCGAGCTTGTTTGAGACAGGGTCTCTTTCCTCTACTGCCCACACTGAACTGGCTAACCTGAAAGCACCTAAGAATTCTGTTTCCACCTCAGTCTCGCCATAGGAACACTTGGCTTATAGCCATTTGTTACCATGGCCAGCTTTGCCTGGGTTTGGAGATCTGAACTCTGGTCCTCATGATTACAAAGTAAATGCCTTAACAAAGTAACGATTCATTTTCCTAGAGCATGTTGTGTCTATTTTGATTTTGATTTTACATTTTAATTATGTACATAAGTGTGTATCTGTGTTTATGTGCCTGCAAGTGCTGGGCCTACAGAGGCCAGAAGGCATGGAGCCCCTTGAATCTGGTCTGATCTAGGTGCTGAGAGCAGGAGTTGGGTCCACTGGAAGAACACTGTGAACTTTTAAGCACTCAGCTATCCCTCAAGCTTTAATATATGCCAGTTTTAAAGTACAATCAATTGAAAATTCTACTCAGTAAAATCCTTTCAAAATTTATTCACGTCCTCTTATCTTGAGTTTAGCTAATATTTTTAATAGTAATGATTATAGTGTGTTTTACTCAACTTTGATTCCTGAGAGAATTGCTGGGAACCACTGAGTACATAATATTTATTTTCATGTGTTATGCCATGCTTAGATAGATAGATAGATGCTTCAGCCTGGATGAGTTTACTGCAAAATGTAATCGGTTACAAATGCTGCTTTACAAGTTACTCCGCAGGAGCTAGTCACCACCAAAGATTAATCCCCCTGTTGTGTCTTCCAGAAATATTTGAGAGTGCTGGTAGAATTCATACTGATTTGGTGGTCAGGTAGAGGGAATCTAGACATTCCATGGGGAGTGAAAATATGACCTCCTCCATGGAGAGATGGGGCTACCAAACTTGAAATGTGTAAGAATCAGAAGGGAGTTCTAGCTCAGAACATTCATGATGCATTAGCTTCAGTAGCTCAAAGCATGCAAATAGGAGTCAAATGTATACTGGCTAAAGTTTGTACACTACTGAAGGGTTTTCATTCCCTGTCCTGAATACATGCTTTTGATAGAAAAAGAAGAGAGCAGGTTTCCACTAATCCCTTTGCTGTGAAGTCTTCTCTTTTGCCTCATCTCAGGCCAAATTACGAGCATCCCAGCTTTGCACAGGAGAGTATCCTAACCCTCTGTATTCATGAATTTAGTGAAAATTCATTTGGTTCTCAGAACCCATGATTCCAATGTTCTCTTCGTATTTAAAAACAACAACAACAACAAAAATAAAAAAACAAAACAAATGAATAGCTGTAGTTGTAATTAGGAAGATGGAGACACAGATTTCATGGCTGGAGTAAGTATAGATGGCAGTTATGAAAATCTTTTGCCACATTGTCTATACTTTAAAATGGGTTTAATTCCTCAAATTTTAAAAATATGCTAAAAACAACATATAGCCCAATGTTGTATAGGAAACACTTCATAAAATTCTCTGTACATGAGTATTGAGTAATTGACAGGCCAAATCTTCACCCCCAAGAAAATGAGTTCTAATGAACAGATAGTTATGGAAAAAAATGCTAAGGATACTAGGATTCCATAAAACTGCTCTGGGAGAGAACCGTAGTCATGTCTTTTGAGAGAACTAAGATTAAGGGGGATTTCCCAAGTAGTTGTCATATAAACTAATTTCTAAATGATCAGTTAGATTTCAAAGAGTAAAGTATCTGAACTGGAAATCTAGAAGTAGCCAAAGTAAGGGAAATAAGAGAGAAAACCTAACAAAGTAAAATGTAAGAATTGCTACATTATATTCCTTCAAATAAGAAAGTCCCTCCACATATCATTTCTCTTTCAGCCTCAGACTTAATCTCTTATTTTGTGAATTGGTAAACATGAAGTCTGTGGATTTGCACACGTGTTATGTGTTAATTTTACTAAAATACTACTTAGAAAGTTATAAAGTTTTGGTGATACATTTTTATTTTGAAGTAGAATAAATCTTAATGATGACAAGTTTGACCCTAACAAGAATCGCAAGAGTACCTGAGACTGTCCTGGATCCAAAGACAGCCTGGGACCTGCTTATTCCTAGTAGAAAATGAATGCAGGAAGAGAAGAATGTTGTAGTCACTGAACATCTGGACTGAGAAATGTTTGATAGAAAACGTTTGGCATGTGTACTTTCCAGATGTGAGCATGTTGCATAAATCTGATTCTTTCTGATTTGTATGCAAGACGAGCATTTCCTCAACATAGCTCTCACATTTATTACTGTACGCTGCTGCTGTAAATTCTCCCAGTTCAACAACAGCATCTTTTATGCATTTGGAAGATGCAAAGGCTGATGGAAATGCATGTTTGGAGATCATTAGAATGCATATTAGGTTTCTTAAAACATAATTGTCAAGCCTAAATATAATTAGGTAGATGACCACATCTTATAATTACCAAGCATGCCAAATCCACTAATGTATTCTGAAGAAATGTATATAATTCATCGTTCTCAGACAATTATCTGAGTAATGAGTTAAAATAGCAAAATTCATGAACATGGTTACTCTTTTCATAAAAATGGCAGGACAGTAACCTAAAGCATTAGAATATTTTCAAAAAACTGTGGGGCTTCTCAAGGCAATACTGACATAAATTCAAATGGCCGAACATCACCTTTAAGTAATACTCTGTGACAACTGTTATTTCATTCTTTGAAAATCAATGGCACAGTCACATTAGAAATTCCATACTTTGGCCTTTGGCAAGGTAACTGGGCAAGTTTCTGAAGCCCTAGGCTACTTTCTAAATGTGTTCCTCACCCCCAAATCATACCTCAGGTTTAATCATCAATGTGGAAATATTAAGAGGTAGACACTGCCCCTCGCTTGGCTCTTTTGGCTGGGGCTGACACCTAGCAGGTCTGCTCTCATGAAGACACCATATCCTGAACCTACCTAGAGCAGGTAAGAACCCTTCCCCATAACCCTATGCTCCAGAGCTGCAACCCACTCAAACCCCACCCCTCCGGAATACCAATCTCCTTCCATCCCTTGCTTGATTTTTTCTACTGGGGCAGAGACCTGGCTGGTCTGCTCCATGAAGACACCTTATCCTGAACCTTCCTAGAGCAGCTGGTAAGAAGCCTCCCACCACAACCCTACACCCCAGAACTGCAACTGGGAGCCTGGAGAACTCTGAACTCATCACTAACCCAAACCCCATCCCTCAGGAAAACCATACCCCTCCCACCCATTTCTTGGTCCTTTTGGCTGGGGTAGACACCTAGCAGATCTGTTCCTGTGAAGATACCATATTCTGAACCATCTTAGAGCAGTGGTAGAACCACTGCACTCAGAGCATGAGAGGAACCACTGTACTTGGAGCAGCAGGATTCAGGATCCCAGAGGAAGCCTGAGTCCCAGGAGCTCTTCAGTCCAGGAGCTCAGGATCAGAGGATGACAGTGACATCTGAACTCTGAGTTGTTCTGACACAAGCAAGAAAACTGGAAAGACAGTCTTCAGTCAGATACAGTAAGTGCAGTTAGCACTAGAGTTAACCAGGTGGTGAAAGGCAAGCACAAGAATATAAGCAACAGAAATCAAAGTTACCTGGCATCATTAGAACCCAGTTCTGCTACCATAGCAAGTCCTGGACACCCCATCATACCAGAAAAGTGAGATTCAGATTTAAAAATACTTTTCATGATGTTGATGATAGAGGACATTAAGAAGGACATAAATAACTCCCTTAAAGAAATACAGGATAACACAGGTAGAAGTCCTTAAAGAGAAAACAACAACAACAAAAAAAAAAACCTTAAAGAATTGCAAGAAAACACAACCAAACAAGTGAAGAAATTAAACAAAACCATCCAGAATATAAAAATGGAAAGTAGAAACAATAAAGAAATCTCAAAGGGAGACTACCCTGGAGATAGAAAACCTAGGAGAGAAATCAGGAGTCATAGATGCAAGTATCACCAACAGAATACAAGAGATAAAAGAGAGAATCTCAGGTGCAGAAGATAACCATAGAAAACATTGATAAAACTGTCAAAGAAAATGCAAGATACAAAAACTCCTAACCCAAAACATCCAGGAAATCTAGGACACAATGAGAAGACCAAACCTAAGAATAATAGATACAGATGAGAGTGAAGATTCCCAACTTAAAGGGCCAGAAAATATCTTCAACAAAATTATAGAGGAAAACTTTCCTAACCTAAAGAAAGAGATGCCTATGAACATACAAGAAGCCTACAGAATTCCAAATAGACTAGACCAGAAAAGAAATTCCTCCGATCACATAATAATCAAAGCATCAAATGCACAAAAAAAAAAAAAAAAGAAAGAAAAAATACTCAAAGCAGTAAGGGAAAAAGGTAATGTAACATATAAAAGCAGACCTATAAGAATTACACCAGACTTCTCACCAGAGACCATAAAAGCCAGAAGATCCTGGACTGACATCATACAGACCCTAAGAAAACACAAATGCCAGGCCAGACTACATACTATAGATGGAGAAACCAAGATATTCCACCACAAAACCAAATTTATACAATATTTTCCCACAAATCCAGCCCTACAAAGGATAATTGATGGAAAACTCCAACACAATGAGAGAAACTACAACCTAGAAAAAGCAAGAAAGTAATCTTTCAACAAACCATAAAGAAGATAACAACACAAACATAATTACACGTCTGATAACTAAAATAACAGGGAGAAATAGTCACTTTTTTGATATCTTTTAACATCAATCGACTCAATTCCCCCAATAAAAAGACGTAGAGTAACAGATTGAATATGTAAACACGACCCAGAATTTTGCTGCATACAGGAAACGTACCTCAATGGCAAAGACAGACACTCAGAGTAAAGGGCTGGAAAACAATTTTCCAAACAAATGATCTCAAGAAAAAAGTTGGAATAGCCATTTAAATTTCAAATAAAATCGACTTTCAACCAAAAGTTATCAAAAAAGATAAGGAAGGACACTTTATACTCATTAAAGGAAAAATCTACCAAGGTGAACTCTCAATAATGAACATCTATGCTCCAAATGCAAGGGCACCCACATTCATAAAAGAAACTTTACTAAAACTCAAAGCACACATTGCACCTCACACAATAATAGTGGGGGATTTCAACACCCCACTCTCAGCAATGGACAAATCATGGAAACAGAAACTAAACACAGTGGAATTAACTGACGTTATAAACCAAATGGATTTAATGAATATCTATAGAACATTTCATCCTAAAACAAATGACTGTATCGTTTTTCTCAGCACCTCATGGTACCTTCTAGAAAACAGACCATATAATTGGTCACAAAGCATACCTCAACAGATACAAAAATATTAAAATAATCCCTTGCATCCTTACATATCACCATGGACTAAGGCTGGTCTTCAATAATAACAAAAAACCCCAGAAAACCCACATACACGTGGAAACTGAACAATGCTCTACTCAATAATGACTTGGTCAAGGAAGAAATAAAAAAATTAAAGACTTTTTAGAATTTAATGAAAATGAAGGCTCATCATTTCAAAACTTATGGGACACAATGAAAGCAGTGCTAAGGGGAAAACTCATAGCTCTAAGTGTCTACAAAAAGAAACTGGAGAGAGCGTACACTAGCAACTTGACAACACACCTGAAAGCTCTAGAACAAAACAAAGCAAATACACCCAAGAGGAGTAGTAGGTAGAAAATAGTCCCTCAGGGCTGAAATCAACCAAGTAGAAACAAAAAGAACTATACAAAGTATCAACAAAACCAGGAGCTGGTTCTTTGAAAAAATGAACAAGATACATAAACCCTTAGCCAGACTAACCAGAGGGTACAGAGACAGTATCCAAATTAATAAAATTAGAACTGAAAAGAGAAACATAACAACAGAAACTGAGGAAATTAAAAAAAAAAATCATCAGATCCTACTACAAAAGCTTCTACTCAACAAAACTGGAAAATCTGGATGAAATGGACAATTTTCTAGACAGATACCAGGTACCAAAGTTAAATCAGGAACAGATAAACCATCACAATAGTCCCATAACCCCTAAAGAAATAGCAGCAGTCATTAAAAGTCTCCCCTCCAAAAAAAAGCCTAGGACCAGATGGTTTTAGTGCAGAATTCTATCAGACCTTTAAGGAAGACCTAATACCAATTCTCTCCAAACTATTCCACAAAATAGAAACAGAAGGAACACTACACAATTCGTTCTATGAAGCTACAATCACACTCATACCTAAACCTCACAAAGACCCAACAACGAAAGAGAACTTAAGACCAATATCACTTATGAATATCGATGCAAAATTCTCAATAAAATTCTTGAAAACCAAATCCAAGAATATATCAAAACAATCAACCATCATGATCAAGTAGGCTTTAACCCAGGAATGCAGGGATGGTTCAATATTCAGAAATCCATCAATGTAATCCAGTATATAAACAAACTCAAAAAACAAAAAAAAACAAAAAAAAAAACACATGATCATCTTACTAGATGCTGAGAAAGCATTTGACAAAATTCAACATCTCTTCATTTTAAAAGTCCTGGAAAAATTAGGAAATCAAGGCCCATACCTAAACATAGTAAAAGCAATATACAGCAAGTCAGTAGCCAACATCAAACTAAATGGTGAGAAACTTGGAAGCAATCCCAGTAAAATCAAGGACTAGACAAGGCTGCCCATTCTCTCCCTACCTATTCAATATAGTACTTGAAGTCCTAGCCAGAGCAATTAGACAACAAAAAGAGGCCAAAGGAATACAAATAGAAAAGGAAGAAGTCAAAAATATCACTATTTGCAGATGATATGATAGTATACTTAAGTGACCCCAGAACTTCTAAACAGAGAACTCCTAAAGCTGATTAAAAAAAAAAAAAAAAAAAAAAAAAAAAAAAAAAAAAAAAAAAAAAAAAACCTTCAGCAAAGTTACTGGTTATAAAATGAACTCAAACAAATCAGTAGCCTTCCTCTACTTGAAAGATAAACAGGCTGAGAAAGAAATTAGGGAAATAACACCCTTCACAATAGTCACAAATAATACAAAATACCTTGGTATGAATCTAACCAAGCAAGTGAAAGATCTGTATAACAAGAACTTCAAGTCTCTGAAGAAAGAAATAGAAGAAGATCTCAGAAGATTGAAAGATCTCCCATGCTCATGGATTGGCAGGATTAATTAAGTAAAAATGACCATCTTGCCAAAAGTAATCTACAGATTCAATGCAATCCTCATTAAAATCCCAACTCAATTCTTCACAGAGTTAGAAAGAGCAATTTGCAAATTCATTTGGAATAACAAAAAAACCCAGGATAGAGAAAACTATTCTCAACAATAAAAGAACTTGTGGAGGAATCACCATCCCTGACCTCAAACTGTACTACAGAGCAGTAGTGATAAAAACTGCATGGTATTAGTACGGAGACAGGCAGGAATATCAATGGAATAGAATTGAAGATCCAGAAATGAGCCCACACACCTATGGTCACTTGATCTTTGACAAAGGAGCTAAAACTTTCCAGTGGAAAAAGGACAGCATTGTCAGCAAATGGTGCTGGTTCAACTGGAGGACAACATGTAGAAGAATGCAAATTGATCCATTCTTATCTCCTTGTACAAAGCTCAAGTCCAAGTGGATAAAGGACCTTCACATAAAACCAGATACATTGAAACTAATAGAAGAGAAGGTGGGGAAGACCCTTGAATACTTGGGCACAGGGTAAAGTTTCTGAATAGAACACCAATGGCTTGTGCTCTAAGATCAAGAGTTGAAAATTTGGACCTCATAAAATTGCAAAGTTTCTGTAAGGCAAAGAATACTGTCAATAGGACAAAACAGCAACCAACAGATTGGGAAAAGATCTTTACCAATCCCCCATCTGATAGTGGGCTAATATCCATTGTAAACAAAGAACTCAAGAAATTAGACTCCAGACAACCAAATAATACTATTAAAAAATGGGATACAGAGCTAAACAAAGAATTCTCAACTGAGGAAACTTGAATGGTCGAGAAGTACGTAAAGAAATGTTCAGCATCCTTAGTCGTCAGGGAAATGCAAATCAAAACCACCGTGAGATTCCACCTCACATCAGATAATTGTCCAGAAACACAATTATAGCTCATTAACAGTAAGAGGAGTTGCTTGAAAGCTAGTTTTCAAAGTCCACAACACAATCTAGCACTCTTTCCACACACTCTTTAAATACAAAAAACTTCCATTTATCAGTGACTCTCCATATTTGCTGACTCAGTTGTTTGCCTTATGAAAGTACAGAGGATTCATATCTATTAAACTTTCATAATAAACACATTGTTACTTCTGGAAGGGAAGAGAGCCCCTTTCTGAGCAGTAATGAGACCTAAAGTATTTATATTGTCATTGGCAGGAAAAACACATACCCACTTTGAAGGGATTTATATTCTGCATATACTTGGGAAAAGAAATCCAGCATTGCTTGATTTTTTTATGAACATAGATCTCTTCAGCATCTGTTGAATCATATTTATATTCATCAGGTTAAACACAGCTGCTAGGCCATGGAAAATGGGAAGAAGGAATAGAGGGAGAAGAGAGGAATTTTCCCCAAGAAAGGTGGGGCTTGGGAAAGAGAAAAGAGACTGACAGTTGTTTAATGTAATTAGCATTGGGCTTTCAGGGAACTATTGTGTAGCAGACAGACAGCTCTAAAAGTACAAATAAAAGCCCCATTTAGAAACAGAAATACTTTTCAGGCATCTCCAAGCCAGGGAATAGTATATTAAAGTTTATCTTTTAAAAATTGCTTATGTTTTTATACTACTTCCACTCTTTCTCTTTCTCTATAGATAGCATACCAGAAAAATGGTATAGCATACCATTTCCTCAAACTCTGTCTGTACGTGTGTGTGTGTGTGTGTGTGTGTGTGTGACTATATGTGCATATGTCTGTGTCTGTGTTTCTATGTTTATGTGTCTGTCTGTCTGTCTGTCTCTCTCTCTCTCTCTCTCTCTCTCTCTCTCTCTCACACACACACACACACACACACACACACACACACACACACATTCTCAGTAGTACATACACACTGTTATGTTTAGGGACCCAGGAACCTTTTAAAAGAACATTCACCCGTCCCACCCCCTTCACCCCCATTTACTGAATAATCACTTTGCAATGTTTTCCAAGGTTAATTCACATTTTCTTCCTTCCAAAATGTCATCAGCAAGAATGACTGGATTCATCATCTTTCTTCCCACTTTCCCTCCTTCAGCTTGTATTCAGAAAGGCAAAGGCAAGGTAACACCTTCATCTGTCTGTTACACCGCCTGACAAAGGAATGAGAAGCCGAAGCTGCCCCTTTCACAGCCACACAATCCAGAGCACGATACCTGTGGATCATAACACAGAACTCAGCCAATAGCAGTAATTGTCATGTTTCCATTTGACACCTTGATGCTGTAGAAAAGAAAGGTGGATTTAGAAAACATTTCAGAAAGTGAATAAAAGTATTGCTTAAGGGGAGACTGCATTGCACAGGACCCTCGATCCATTGCAGATGAAGCTCTGGGTGAAGATATTCAATTGCAGATTTACGGCTACTTTCTGAAATTCTCATGGTCTCTCCAGTAGGTGGAAAACAGCAGCCAGACATAAATTGGTCAAAGTATTAGGTTTTTCTTTCATGTCATTGCAGATGTGTTAACTCTCTGAGAATGCTAACAAGCAAGAGATGCTGAGTAACAAAATAGCCCCGGGTTTCTATGATGCTAACATGCTCATATTTCAAAGTGGTGAAGGAAATTATTCTGTTCAGCTGGAAGGGTGAGAGAGGGGATAAACAGAAGCAAAGCTGTCCCCTGGCCACAGCACAGCACAGCTCAGCCTAATGGCCTCGTTCTCTGAAGCTCTCTGGCACACCTGCCTTTACATTTCTATTTCCCTAATAACTCTAGGATTATTACAAGAATTTTTTTTTAAATGAGCACACCAGCAACTACTGTGATGTGGTCTCAAAAGAGCCAGTCAGTATGGCATCAGCAGCCAGGGCATTTAACTCAGATCAAATCATGACCAGCCAAGGGCTTTTCATGCTTGCAGAGGAAGAGACTATGTAAGAGACATGAAGTTCCACAGCTTGGCAACAGCCTTCTTTGCTTATTTGCACAGAAAGACTGGCTGCGGTGGATGTTTAGGAAAACAATATGAACGAGGCTGCTGCAGAGCATCCATTGGGAACTCTGATAAATATCTGATTAAATTAGTCTCCAGCGTAATTACATTAAAATCAAATTTGTTTAACTTTTTCTATGCTTGGTTATCTCTGCACACCCAAAAAGATGTTAATTGGCAACCTAGCTTCTAAGGCATTTGTACCACTGGAGGTTCATCACATTCACGTTTTATAATGCAAATGAAGAAACGGAAGCTTGTTTTGAACATTAGCAATTCCACTTAGAGATTTTTACTCTTAAAGGGAACTCGTGAGGTGAGGTCTTTTCCTATTGGCATTTAAAATGTGAATTTCTTAAAATATCAATTTTTAAAAGACATCACATGGACCTAGGAATATCGTTTGTGCATCTAGATGTTAAAGAAATGGAGCAAAGGGAAACTGTAAACAGGAGAGAGACATTCTTCCGTCCACCTTTCCAGCTTTGGGGAAGCATTCACTTTCTATTGAGACCCTTTCTTTATACTTGAGTTCTTCCATTGATTTAACCTCTTCCTATCTTTTTTTGTAATTTATTTCACTTATTCACTTTACATCCCAGTCACTGTCCCCCTCCCGGTTACCCTCTGTTACAATCCTTCCCCATCCCTCCCCATCTCCTCAGAGAAGGTGCCCCGACCCCCTTATCTCCAGACCCTGGCATATGAAGCCTCTGAAGGGCTAGGCACATCATCTCTCACTGAAGCCAGACAAATCAGTCCAGCTAGAAGAACATATCCCATGGACAGGCAACAGCTTTTGGGATAGCCCCTGTTCCAGTTGTTTTGGGCCCACATGAAGACCAAGCTGCATATCTACCCACCTATGCTCTTTGGTTGGTGATTCACTCTTTGACAGCCCCAAGGGTCCAGGTTAGTTGACTCTGTTGGTCTTCCTATAAAGTTTCTATCCTTTTCCGGGCAATTCTTCCAGTAATCTTTTAATTTTTTTTTATTAAAATGCAGTGTGCTAAGTTATTATATATACAAAGAGCAAAACTTCAACCTATCATTCTAAGTTTTGCTGGAGTTTTATTGAGTTTCTATATGCAGATAATAAAGAAAGAGCAATTCTGTGTATCAACTATGAATGAATCTCTAAAGTTAAGGTAATTATTCAGTTGTTTATTATGTGTTTGAGTATGTGAAAGCCAAGTGTCTACACATAGTTTATGAAAGAGTGATGCCAAATCCACTCTAGTGAACACCACTTTCACCTCGGGAATATGAAGAAGGGATATGCTTGGTGAAAGGAAACTACCATAGATGACTTTTAAAGGATCACATTCTTTCTGTCTCCTAAATACTAGGATTTGTTGGCACTTTTTTACGAGTAGCTTAAAGAAAAAAAAAATCTTATGGCTGAAGACCTTAAAGACAGTGCTTTTCTAGCAACAGGCAGAAAAAAGAATTATGTACCTTGAGCTCAATCAGAAATGGAAAACTTGAATCAATTAAGAGTGGTTTTGCCTAAAGAACTGCTCAGGATTAGCATGGTCCTTCTGAAGATGATAGAATCATAGAAAATGTAGCAGCTAGCATAGGAGACAGCAAGCTATCATGGAATCACAGGTGAATATGGTACTGATAATGAGTGGTGAGTCCTCAGACTGACCTAGACAGCACTAGACAGAATGCTAATCAAAGAGCCAATTGCAACTGTAAGTTCAAGATCCTTCTGAAATATTTTAACAGGATGAATGATTGGACTTGTAGGGAGTAGAGCGTGGTAAGGAAATCGTGAGGATGCTGCTGTAAGACACTCCCACTCTGAGGTGCTTCATCCATAACCGTGTTTAGGTTGTGCATAGGGAAAGCTTTCATCTGAATGAGAACAACTTTGTTACTAGATTTTACTAAAAGAGACAAAATTTAAACTATCTGGACCAGTTAAGGGACTGGTGCAAAATTTCTTCCAAGGTCAGACAAATGAGGAGATGTGTGGGTTTGAATAGGACTGGCTTCATAGACTTACGTCTTTGAATGCTTGGCACACAGAGAGTGACACTTTTAAGAGACGTGGCCTTGGAGAAGTAGGTGTGGTCTTGTCCAAAGTATGTAACTGTGAAAACGGGCTTTGTGGTCTTATATGCTCAAGCTATACAGAGTGTGACTCAGTCTCATTCTGCTGTCTGAAGATCAAGATGTAGAACTCAGGTCCTTCTTAAGCACCATGTCTGCCAGCATGCTGCCATGTTTTCTTCAATGATGATAATGGACTAATACTCTGACCTGCAAGCTAGCCCCAATTAAATGTTTTTTTCTTTATATGAGTTCCTGTTATCATGGTGTCTCTTCACAGCAATAGAAACCTTAACTAAGACAGACAGGTAATGAGCCATCCTGAGGAAATAATATTTCATGTTCAGGTTATAATATCTATTACATAAATTTTGAGAAGTGTGATCAGAGAACTGAGTGATAGTAAAACAGCAGGGGAGAAATTTAAAGCAATGTGAGGCAGACAGATTCATTCATTCATATATACATACATATATACACACACATATATGCACATACACAGATACAAACACATATGTGAAAAAGCAAAATAGAGGAGAGAGAGAGAGAGAGAGAGAGAGAGAGAGAGAGAGAGAGAGAATAGACTTTGACACTTGCTAGCACGGCATAGAAGAATAATTTATGAAATGAAACATCTAATAAGAATTTTTATAATGTTCCCTGTGAGACAAAAGATGGTAGCCTCCAGTTTCTGCTGCTAAGGTTTTCCATAAATAGGTGCATAGATGGAATACTGTAGCAGATCTTGAAGACAGGAGTTTGTAACTTCTGGGTCAGTGAGCTGCTATGCTTCCTGCCGAGATGATAAAGGACTGAACCTCTGAAATGCTAAACTAGTGTCAATTAAATGTTTTTCTTTATAAGTGTTGGTGTGGTCATGGTGTCTCTTCACAGCAATGAAACCATAACTAAGACAAAGTTAGTTCTCTCCTTCCATCCTGTGGGGACTGAATATCAAACTTAGGTTGTCCAGCTTTGTAACAAGCCCCTTTATTTGATAAGCTATCCCACTAGCCCAATTCCTAGCATTTTGTGAATGTTTAATTTGCTAAGTGTGTTTCATAATTTTTTCACATAATCTTCAAAGTAAACACATAATGGCTTGGATTATAGATGAGAAAACTTCACAGAGACTTTGTCATCTTGATGTCTCAGTGTTAGATACAAAATTTGAATTTATTCATTGAAAATACATTCATGATTTTACTTGAAAACATATCTCAACAAGCAGGATAAAAGCTGTAAAAACTATTTCTCAGGATATCACATTTTAATGCAGTGAATAAAACATAAAATCTTAAAAATGGAAAGGTTTTACCTGTAGATGAACAGAATAACAATTACATTGAATGTCTTCTCAGAAAAGAGGCAACCCCAAGAACAGTAGAATAAAATATTTAAACAATTGAAAAAAATTTCACTGAAACAGGTACCTGGAAATTCCCTCTTAAAAGGTGAAAAAGACATAGAGACTTTATGAGACACAAAGACAAACTGTAATGTGATCTTGATGCCAGTAGACCTGTCCTGTCAGATCCCTTATCATTGCTTACCTTTAGCTGACCTTGAGACGCTGAGGAAACAGCTAACTGGCTAATAACTAGGAGAGATCAGGATAAAGAAAGAAGTGTATTGAGACAAGATCTGTCTCCTCAGAGGTAGAGCATCAAAAAGCCCAAATACTCTAGGGCACTAATCCAACTGAAGTCTTTAGAAGCAACTCTTGAAGTTGTTGGAAGCTAAGAGATAAAAATTATCTCTCTCTAGTTGCTCAACAATCAAGAAATAAATGTGTATCAACAAATATTCCTTTGTTCATGTCTTGGATCCTCAGATACTCTAATTGTATTTAATCTATTGGCCAATACCTTTTAGGAATTCATATTCTTACTTAACATTAAATGAGTGTCACTTCTCCATCAGTATTTTACTTCATGGTTTTCACAGAGGCAAATTATAAATGTAATTTATAATAGTTTATAAGTGCTGAAGATTGTTACTCAAGCTTTCTATTTACTTACCATTTAAATTACAAAGTCCAAGCATCATGGTGCCATACTTAACAAGTCTTTGTAAAAACAATGCATGTAATGATCAATGTTTTATAATGGTTGACTGAACAATGATTTCTTTTATTTTAAATGGTACATATTGCTACAATGTCTTACATAATATGTAAATTATCTTCAACAAAATACACATATTTGATAATGTCCTGACCATTTAACTTTACTCATACTTTTAATATTTAAATATTGCAGCCCTCTAATAGGAAAAGTCACACCTCATCAACTAGGTGAAATAAAGCTATTATAATAAGAACAATGTACCCAAAGAAATATTATAATTAATTCCTCAAGTTCAAATTTAAATCCAAATGTAAATCATGAAATAAAGAAAAATAAATAGGTAAGTGTAAATGAATAAAGTAATATATAAAAATTCATACACACACACACACAAACACACATATACTATTAAACTGTTTAAAAGCAACAGTACCTGACTTGGGAATTTGGTAATTAGAATTAAAATGTTGGAAACTGCATGCATCATCTGGCAAAAAAGTAAAGTTAAAACTAACATTAAATTCTGATAAGCATGTCTATTCTATTCCATGGGTAAGCTGTTATGAAGAGTAAAATGATATGTCCTTCAAATTAGAGAGAAAAAATGGACTGCTAAAAAGTACTGAGACCCGAAAAGCAATTTTAAAGTAAGAATACCACTACAATAAATAGGGTAACATAAATAACAGCTTTTAAATATGATGTTATAAACCCAAATATGCTAATTAATTTTATTAAGTGTGTAAGAATTAAGTGCATTAATGAAGTGTGAAATAGTCATAAAAATACATTATTAATATTAACAGGACTATGTTCAAGACCTGGGGAACAATCACTCCCAAGATTTTTCAAATTTTATGAAGTAAAATACCAGATGATGCAAGAGTGTCAGGGAGTGACCTCCAAATTAATTTCTTCAGCATTGTCTGAAATATACTTCGAAACTATGAATGGTAAGTAAATAATTTAGTACAGAGTTCAAAAGTTTTGATGGTGAAAATGGTTTTGTTGTCTGTGTAGATGACACTTCTCCAGTTTCTCCTTCATCCATGAAAAATGATGGTTTCTTTACTCACAACTCAAGCCTGAATGTGAGTGGGAAAATGAGGCCCTTAGGGAACCATTTTGTGAGTTTGTATGTTTTCTCTCAATGTATGTGGATCTCCCATACCTGCTACCTGATCTACCTAAAGAGTCCAGAAGCCGGAGCTCTTCTGATGACAGAATTCAGTGTCTGGACAGAAGCATGAATAGTCTATGCATCAACTGTAGGACACAGCAGATGCTATACCAACTGCACATAGTGAAAACAATTCTACTCAAACAGAATGCTAGGAAACGCAAGTGAATTCCCTCAGTAGTGAACCTCAAAAAAAGCAGAGACTGAGAATAGAGTTCTGAACCTCTGGCTCCAGAAAGTATTATATGCAGCTGTTAGCATAGGAACTTTGAAAGCCACTAATACTAGGATGACCTACCACTTGGAATCATCTGTACTCAGGCAGCATGAGGGACTGTTTACAAAAGTAGTCAGGTAAGTAATCCAACCCACACAGGAATCACTGTCTTTTCTTAGCTTTAATTGTGGCATAGCTCAATGGATAATCATTATTGGAGAGAATTTACAGTAGAAGATTTTGGTGAAAAATTTGGTGAATAGAGTTAACATAGAAAATTGAATAGGAAGATTCATTGGGGTCATATGACTATTAGGATAGACTAAAACAGACAACAAAACTGTGGGAGTTGACAGAGATTTAACTTGTTAGATTATGGAATGAAGGTATGATATAAATTAGGAGAGCAGATTTGAAAGAGACACTTTGTCAAGGAATGGAATTATGTTCTCTTGCACTGCACAGAATCAAAGTAATTCAATAAGCCAATCACATTCAAGGTAAGACAGAGAGTGTTAAGAGTATGTGCAACTTAGGTTCTGAAAGGAGCTAAGTCTGTAGTAGCCAGGGAGTGCATGGAAATTTTGACCTAATGTGCAAAATAAAGTCACAGTACCTCTGGGTCTCCTCTACATTTCTTAGACCAGTTTTGGCACAGGAAATATGTGCTCTTTTTATAAGATGAGAGTGCCAAAGCCTCTTTAAACAGATGGTTGTTATTTCATTATTCAGCATCCCTTCCCATGACACTTTTCTGTCTGCCAATTATTGCAGTAGAGCTAGGCTTGTATTATTGGCAAAATGACTGAGATTGCTTTTGAGAAACAGTATCTAAAGGTGTGAATTATTTCTATTTGCCTATTTACCTACCTAGCAATCTGTACCTAAAATTAGGTTTGAGACTGAATTCAATTACTGATATATCACAAAGGATTATATACATCATTTTATGATTGATCTCTAAAAATTAGTAATGTGATGAACTTTTGTTTTCAAATTCTCTGTGGAATAGGTAAGGGATGAATACATATTTAGAACCCAAATAATTGTTTTAATATCTAGCAATGATACTATGGAAACCTAGACTGTCACAATTAAGAATCTTTAAGGACAGATCTCTATGCTGTCCCATGTTTTGATTGTTGGGATCACCTCTCTGCTTGCATTCACCAGGCAGCTTACTACACCAGAAACATACAAGTTAGACCCATCCCCCTACCCATAAACCCCTGCCTGCCATGTCTTGTAGTACACCCAGCTGTTTTGAGAGGTGCACTGAAAGTTGAGTTCCATTGTCCAGCCCAAGGCTGTCCACGTTCGGCCTGCTGCACCAGAAACATCCAAGGAAAATTAGATGGCTAAAGGCCAGTGTAGGAACACAATCAACAAGAGTCAGGGCAATATGACACCTTCAGAGAATAGCTACCTTACAACAGCAAGCCTTGGGTATCCTAACACAACCAAAGGACAGGAAAATGACCTTAAATCCAGTCTTACAAAGATGATAGAGGCCATTAAATAGGAAATGAATAAGTCCCTAAAAATACAGAAAAATACATTCACACAGGTAGAAGTCTTTAAAGAGGCAGCAAATAAATACCTTGGAGATATGTATATAAAAACACCATTAAATAGGTGAATGAAATAGAAATAAATAAAAATGTACGTGACTTGAAAGTGGAAGTAGAAGCAAGAAAGAAAATACAAACTGAAGGAATGCTGGAAATGGAAGCCTAGGGAAGAGATAATGAACAACAGACACAAGCATCACCAACAGAATACAAGACATAGAAGAGAGAATGTCAGGCATTGAAGATGCAGTAGAAGAAATTGATACATCAGTCAAAAAATGTTAAATCTAAAAAATTTCTGACACAAAACATGCAGGAAATCTAGGATTCTATGAAAAGACCTAACATAAGAATAATAAGAATAGAACAAGGTGAAGAGTTCCAGAACCAAGGCCCAGAAAATATTTTCTACAAAATCATAGAACAAAATTTCCCCAACTCAAGAAAGAGATGCCTATAACTATATAATAAGTTTAAAGAAAACCAATTAGACTTGACCAGAAATGAAAACCCTCCAGGCACATAATAATCAAAACACTAAATCTACAAAACTAAGAAAGACTATGAAAAGCTGCAAGGGGAAAAGGCCAAGTAACATATAGGCAAACCTATCAAAATCAAACCCAGCTTCTCAATAGAGACTGAAAGCTAGAAAGACCTGGACCCACAGGTTCCAACCTAGACTACCCAGCAAAACTCTCAATCATCAAAGATGGAGAAAAAAAGATATTCCAGGACAAAACTAAATTTAAACATTTATTCACAAATCTAGTCCTACTAAAAGAGAAAGTCCAACCCAAGGAGGTAAATATTACATGCAAGAAAAATCAGGAAGTAAATAATTACACACCAGCAAAAATTAAATAGGGAAAGCACCATAAACTCTCTCCCCCATCTATCTCTCTCTCTCTCTCTCTCTCTCTCTCTCTCTCTCTCTCTCTCTCTCTCTCTCTCACACACACACACACACACACACAAACATGCATTAACCAACATCAAAATAACAAAAAATAACAATCATTGGTCATTAGTATCTCTCAACATCAATGGACTCAATTCTCCAATAAAAACACATATGCTAACAGAATGGATATGAAAAAAGAATATACGATTCTGCTGCGTTCAAGAAACACATTTCAGCAACAAAGATAGACATTACTTCAGAGCAGAGGGCTGGAAAAAGGTTTTCCAAACAAACAGACCCAAGAAGCAAGCTGGATTAGCCATTCTAATACCTAATAAAATAGACTTTAACCAAAAGGAATAAAAAGAGATGGGGAAGGACATTTCATACTCATCAAAAAAAAAAAGAATCTACCAAGATGGCATCTCAATTCTGAACATCTATCCCGCAAACGCAAGGAAACTGGCATTCATAAAAGAAACATTACTAAAGCTTAAATCATATATCAAAGTCCACACATTAATAGTGCAAGATTTCAACACCACTCTGATCAATAGACAAGTTGTCTAGACAGAAGCTAAACAGGGACATGATGAACCCACACAAAGACTCAACAAAGAGAGAGAATTTTAGTATACATATGTGACCCTTAAAATTCTACCAGAGAATTATTACAGCTGATGAATACCTTTAATAAAGTGGCTAGATACTAAATCAACTCAAAAAAATTAGTAGCCTTTTGATGTACAAATGATAAACTGGCTGAGAAAGAAATTAGAAAAATAACATCCTTTACAATAGCCACAAATAATATAATATATCTTGGTTTAACACTAACCAAGCACATGAAATACTTGTACACAAGAACTTCAAATTAATGAAGAAAGGAATTGAAGAAGATATCAGAAGATGGAAAGATCTTCCATGTTACTCAGTAGTATTAACATAGTAAAAATGGCCATCTTACCAAAAGCAATTTACATATTCAATGCAATTACCCTCAGAATTTCAACACAATTCTTTACAGACTTTGGAAGAACAACTCTCAACTTCAAATGAAAAAACAAAATAGATAGCTAAAACAATCCCATGTGATAAAATATCATCTGGAGATATTACTCTCCCTAATTTCAAGCTATACTCAGAGCAATAGTAATAAAAACTACATGGTATTGGCAATGGAATAGAATCAATGACCCAGAAAGAAACCTACACACATATGGACACTTGATATTTGACAAACAAAAACAATACAATGGGGAAAAAAGCATATTCAATGAATGGTGATGGTGTAACTGAATGTCTGCATGTAGAAGAATGCAAATAGACCCATAGCTATCACCCTGCAAAAAACCTCAAGTCCAATTGGATCAAAGACTTCAACATAAAACCACATACATTAAATCTAATAGAAGAGGAAGTAGGGAACTGCCTTGAACTCAATGGCAGAAGGAGCCAACTTACTGAATAGAATGATATCTCAGGCATTAAGATCAACAATTAATAAATGGGACCTCATTTAACTGAAAATCTTTTCCAAGGCCAAGGCCACCATCAACAGGACAGAACAGCAACCTCCAGAATAGGAAAAGGTCTTCAACAACCCTACACTTGACAGAGGATAAAGATCCAATAGATATATTGGCTGTTAGACACTAACAAACCAAATAACCCAATTCAAAAAATGGGGTACAAAACTAACCAGAGAAATCTTTAAAGGCTGAGAAGCAAGTAAAGAAATGTTCACCATCCTTAGTCATCAGGGAAATGCAAATCAAAACAACTCTGAGACTCCATCTTATACCAGTCAGAATGGCTAAGATCAAAACCTCAAGTGACATCAGATGCTGGTGTGGATGTGAAGAAATGGAAACACTCCTCCATTGCTGCTGGGAGTGCAAAATTGTTTAACTACTTTGGAAAATCAATTTGTTGGTTTCTCAGAAAAATGGAAAAGTTCTACCCAAAGATCCAGCTATACCTTCCTGGGCATATATGCAAAACATGCTGCACTACACAAGAAGGACACTTGCTCATCTATGCTCTTAGCACCTTTATTCATAATAACCAGAAACCAGAAACAACCGAGATGCCCCTGAACTGAAGATGTACCACATTTTCTTTATCCATCCTTCAGTTAAAGGACATCTAGGTTGTATTTAAGTAGGGATATATGCCCAGCAGGGTATAGCTGGATGCTTGGGTAAGGATCTTTGTTGGCAAAACCTACAACACTTCTCAGTTCATGCTAATGGTTCATCAGGATAGAACACCAAAATGTAAAAAATATATGAAATCTTAGACTAGCAAGACGGCTCAGTGGATTAAAAAAACACTTGCTGCAAAAGACTGATCACTCCAGTTGGATCTCCAGAAACCACAGGAAAAACTGGGTAAAGTGGGTGACATATGTGTGCATTACTGGGAAGTGAGGAAGGAGGTAGAGACAGTTAAAAAGTTCAAAAATTCAAGGCCAATTAGCATGAAATAACAGAGCACAGCAGACAAGAGAGATGGTCTCAACTAACTGGTGGAGGGAATCAACTACTGAAAGCTGTTCTCCGAAATCCACAAATATTGTGACATACATGCATGTGTACATTCACATATACATTATGCACAAATACACAATAATAAGTAGGTGAATAAATAAAATCAATAAGATCAAAGGGCTACTAGGAAGCAGAAGCAGGATATGATTCCACATTTCTAGGAATTTCTTGAAAGCAGGAACTATACCCTCTTTTGGCTGCATCTACCCATAGCTTCCAGAGAAGCATCTTCATTAGAATAGAGGCTTTGATGTTGACTAGACCAAGCAAAATGAATTGTGGCTAGTTGTGATGCATGCAATGTATATATATATGTGTGTGTGTGTTTGAAAGAGTACAGATTATTCCCTGTAATCTACTTTAAATATTTCTTGAGAGTAACAAGCCACAATGGTGTATAAACCTGACTGATACATGGTTAAGGTAGAGCATTTGACTCCTTTAGTGCATGAAATTGTATTATTTTCCCACTGCTGATCCCTGTAGGAGGAGCTAAGGTGGGAGGAGTAAAGAGAGGAAGAGGAGGAGGAAGGAGAAGGAAGAGGAGAAGGAAGAGGAGGAGCTAAGAGGAGAGGAGAGAGGCAAACATGGAGGAGGATGTTCACGTGTCTCTGCCAGTGAAAGGTAATTGGTATATCTAGGTTGAGTATTGGGTCACACTTCTGATTGTATGGGCATCTTGTTATTGATCATTACCAAATATATAAAGCCTTTGGCTAATCTAAGCATTAGAGTCTCATTTTTCTACCGGGCCCATGTGGTTGGCGGGATGGTCTGGGCAATGCCCAGCCTTGCAGAGACAGTGTGGAAGATTGGCAGAGCCATCTCTCACGCTGGCGTTTCGAGGGTGGGAGGGCTGTTGTTTCTGGCGGGCTGTTTTTAGCTGTGGCAACCACGTGGCCTCCGCCACTGAACATGGCGTCTGATCTTGCCAGAGCCACTGCAGCCTAGACAATTGGCTTGACCAGCGGCCATTTTAAATTAATTACTTCAACAGATCCCTTTTAACCTGAGAAAGTTTTATATGATCTCAGAGATGTAGGCATATAATGAAGACAGAGGAGTCAAATATTTATTCATAATAAATACAGATACTAATCTAAAAATTACTATACATATAGTTTTGCCATTTAATAAAGACAATCAAAATTTTATACTAGCAAGATAGATGTGCTTATTAGTTTGACTTTAAAACATCTTTTCTGAATATTTGATAGGACAGGATATGAAATGTCACCAATGATTTAAATGTCTTGATTTTTGCTATTATCAGTGCCAAAAAGACCATTTTGGAAATTGTTGCAAGTTCTGTCTTAAACCCAAGAAAAAAAATTGATTAACACCTTTGATGAAATTCAATTCTGCAATTCAAACAACATTTTTAAAAATCAAGTATTTTGACATCGCACAATTGAAATATATACTTGTTTCCTTCTGTAGCTGAAGAATGAAATCAGGAACATACAACAATTTGTTTTCTATAATTGAACCATTATGTTTTCAAGAGAACAGAAAACTTTATATGCACAGTAAAAACACCATAATTAATACAACAATTGTTCTGAATTTGAGTAGAGGTATTTCAGGCAGTGTTTGTTGGCATTGTTGGCATGACTGATGACATGAGAGAACATGATGACAGTGAGAACCTGTGTGTTGTATATTAAAAATCAAGACTGCAATTAAGTCACATGAACAATATGGGTGAGCACCACCAGAAAAGCTTTGGCTTTGTGACATATTTGAATTTGAATTGATACATGGTTCTTGAATGTTCAGAAATGGTTTTACTCTTGCCAACCTTTTCTTATCCTCCACATTTAGTTGTGTGACTTTATATAATATTGTGGCTCATAGCTTAATAAACTGTTTTAGGGCCACTTACCTTATGCATGCTATGAGCCAGCCAAAGGTCCTGGATATGGCAAAGACAAGGATCCACTCAGGAAACACGATAAGGTATAGGCCATGTGAAAATGGCTTCTGATACATATGTAGCAGTGGATGGCCTTATCTGACATCAATGGGAGGAGAGGCCCTTGGTCCTGTTTAGGCTTGATGCTCCAGCATAGGACGATGCTAGAATGAAAAGGTGGGACTTGGTGGGTAGGTCAAGGCAAAGGGGAGCGGGGAGAGGGGAGGTGAGGTTGGGGGTTTGCGGAGAGGTAACTGGGAAGGGAGCTATTATTTGAAATGTAAACAAATAAAGTGATTAGTAAAAAAAGTTGATCCATGTTAAGTTCTAGTTTGCTGACCTTATTCTTTAAATGTAAACCATGAGTTGCACAGGAAGATGCAAGAGAAGAAATTCTTTTCCTAAAGTACCAACCTCGGGCTATTTGAATTAGAATGGACGGTGATCATGAGCCAAGGTACCCAGAATCAAGAGACAGGAGGTAGGTGAAAACATACAGCAACCCAACAAGTAGGATACAGGCCACTGGTCACTAAGACACCATGTTAAATTAGATTTCACAAGTATTTGTCAGTTTATATGACCTGCAGGACACTGTCATGAAAGTGTGAACATTATTAGTACAGATTTACAATGAAAATGAGAATAATGTAATGAGGGACAAAACCAATCAGGTTACTGATATTTAGAAGACATATAACACCGAAGAATGGAAATGTTAGATAAAGATTGGGGAATAGGTAAAGATAGAAGTTGGAGATAAGATAAATGGTGGTGTAGCAAACAAGGTGGAGCAGGTGTCTCTTTGACCTAGTCAGTTCATTTCCTTTGAGTACATTTCTAGCAGGAGGGTCTTGTGGCAATTCTAGTTTTGGTTTTGGGGGAATCTCTAGACTGTTCTCCCCAATAGCAATTTATTTTCTCACCAACAGTGAAACTCTTGTCTAACACAGTTCTTTTTCATCTCTTTGAGGATGACAATTTAAATTTAAAAGAGATGATGTATCTCACTGTGGTTTTGATTTGTCTTTCCTGATATTAGTGTTATTAGATTATTTTCATAAATCTGTTAGATCTGTTCTTTGCCTGTGAAATGCCAGCTTAGGACTTGGCCCTCTTTTTAATCAGATTGTTTGACTTTTTTAATGTGCTTAGTCAATGACTCAACAAGCACTTGTTCACTAGCTGAGATTATTCTGTCTCTACTGTAATTCATTTTGAGTGTAATTAATTCAATGACTCCTTTATATTGTGCGACAAAATGTTAATTCCATTAAATATGTATCACTTGAAACGTACCTTGAAAAATAGCTAAGACTCTAAGTTGACTATCATAGAGATAGTTGCACATCCATATTTATTGCTGTACCATTCATAATATCCAGGAAATGGAATCAGTCTAGATATCCATCAATAGAAAAATTAATTCAGAACATGGGGTATATACACACAATGAACTTTTATGCAGCTATGAAGAAAAATCAAGTAATGACATTTGGCAAGGTGATGGATGTGATTTTTAAAAATCACTAAATTAATTGAAATAGTCCAGATTTCAAAAAAATACAAATACTTAATATTTTTATATGCAAATCCTAGATTTAAATGATAAATGTGTAATCCAGACAGTATCAGGTATGGGTTCCTTCTTCATGGTATGGACCAGTCATTGGTTGGCCACTCCTCCAAATGTCCAGGAACCAGAGGCTGGATAGCTCAGAGACCTAGAATACAACCAAACATGACTGAAAAAAAAAAAGAGTTATGTCAGGGCTCTCATGTTCTGGAGTCCCTTCATGTTAACTGGGTTTCTGCTTCTGCTTTCACAGAGTGGGAGAACAGAGCAAACATTGTGCCATTTCTTTCCAGTGATACTACGAGAAGCAGAGTTAGGTGATGCTGCTCCAATCTTCTTCCATTATTAAATGGCTTCTCTGAACTCTTAGGATCTGTTGAGTCCCAGACCAATTATCATCTCCTCCAGAATTAATATTATTCCTTTTTGAGGTAGACATGATTTCTTTGTTTTGCTTTGTTCTCAAAATTATAATTATATAGAGAGCTTCCCTGCATTTCTGAAAACTCCATATGGACTTTTGATATCATCTATTAAAATATAATAGTCCTCATGAAGGATTTATATGGGGTTTACTGTGTAGAATTGTTGGTATTTTACAGATGCTCATAATATAATAAGTATATGTTGATTTTGATAGTGAATAAGTTTTAATTTATTAAATAAAGTATTATGCCTAAGAAAACATCAATATAATAATGTGTTTTAGATATAAAATATTTAATCTCATCCAGAAGCTATATAAACTAATAAAATTTCTCTCACAATCCTAAAAAAATCAATTAAAGTATTCTGAATGATATTCTCTTAAATCAGTGTTTTGCCCAATCATCATCAGAGAGGTATCTTCCAGCAACTGATGGGAACAAATGTAGAGACCCTCAGCCAAACAATAAGCAAAGCTCAGGGAATGCTGCCAAAGAGGAAGAGGAAGGATGGTAGAAGCCAGAAGAATCAAGGACAACAGAAGAAACCAGCTTACAAAATCTACTAAGCAGGGCTCACATGAGCTAACAGAGGCAGAAGCAGCAATCTCAGAGCCTGCATGTTTCTTCACTAGGTCCTCTGTATACATGTTGTATGTAGTTGCTTATTTTGGGATTTTTGTTGGATACCTAACAATGTGAGGACAGGTGTCTCTTTTTGCCTATTCTTGGGACACTTTTCCTACTACTGAGTTGCCTTGTTCAGCTTTGATATAAAAGTTCATTCCTAGTCTTACTGTGACTTGTTATGCTGTGAGCTTGATATCCCTGGGAGGCCTGCTCCTTTCTAAAGGGAATGGAGAAGCAATGGGTCTGGAGAAGAAAGGAGTAGGTGGGGTTGTTGGGACGAGTGGAAGGAGAGGAAACTTGAGCTGGGATTGTAATGTATGAGAGAAGAATAAATTTAAATTGTGTATATACATACATACATACATACATAATATATACATACATACATAATACATACATACATACACATAAACACACACACACCACACACAAACACACACACACACATATATATATGTATATATATACATATATATACATATATATACATATATATACATATATATACATATATATATGATGAAACTAGAAAGTATTTGCAATGAAGAAGAAGAGATCTTGAAGATGAAGTAAAATAGAAAGAGTAATTGAATACATGTAATAGGAAGGCAGAGGGATGTGTAACTAGACAAAGATAGTTGGAGTCAGAAAGAAGAAGAGGGGATGAGGGAAGAAAATGAATGATAGCAAAATATATGATAAAATGTATGAATATGTCTAAAAGGCAATATAATAAAAAGAATAAGTAATTTCTGATAGACATATTCAGGGGTAGGAAGCACATTTTATAAGGGTATATTGAGAACTAAGGACATGTCAAGCTAAAATTTAAGGACAGGATTTATGTTTTTAAGAATTCGTATTGCCAAACTTCTTGCAACATGTCTGACTTAAGTAGCAATTCTTTAACACAAATTGGGAATGAAGAGATGTCACAGAAAAACCTGGGTTCCTGCTTTCCTGTTTTGGAAGGATAGTACTGCATCCAGGAATCAGTCATCCCCCTTTAGAACACAGCACACACCAGATCTCAGGAAAGCCAGACAAGAAAACTCTTCAGAGATCCAAAAGTGTGTGGATACACAAAAAAAAAAAAAAAAAAAAAAAAAACCATATTAAAAGCTATGCTTCTTTGAACACTGTCATTAGCAGCACCAAAGACTGTTGGGACAAAAGTGTGTATTTTAAACAATAATACCTTCAACGTAATGAAAAGAAGCACTCGGCCCTTTTCCTCTTTCTGTCATTTGGGTGCACTCAGGTTTGCTAGCTTTTGTCTTGCTTACTTTTAACCACTAGTCACACTCTTAGTACAACAGTTGCGATCTGTTGGGGATCCATTTTACTTATAGTTAGATCTTGACTTCCAGTGTTAGACAGTGTGTCAGTTACCTCTCTCCTTGACTTGACGAAATACCTCACAAACCCAGCTTAAGGAAGGAAATCTTTATCCTGGGTCCCAGTTGAACGGAGTAGTCATTCATAGCAGAGAAGATACTCATCTCAAAGCAGCTCACAGATCACACTATGACCACAATCAAGAAGCACATTCTTCCTTAAACCCTTCTGGATACACTCTCACAAACTGCCCAGAGGTCTTCATGGAGATTTCAAATCTTATCAAGTTGACTTCCATGATTAGATACTTAGATGATAGATAGATAGATAGATAGATAGATAGATAGATAGATAGATGACAAATGTTAGACACACTGACAGATGATAAATAGATTGACGACAGATAGATGATAAATATGTAGATAGACAAAGAGACATATAGATAGATAAAGAGAGAAGACAGATAAGTAAATAGATATATGGATATATGGATAGATGATAGATAGATAAATAGATAGATAGATGATATATGGAGATAGATGTTGGATAAAAGACACACAGGTACATAGATAAATAAATGGATAGACAGATAATAGATGAAAGATAGATATTAGACTTATACAAACTTTAAGCTCTAAGTAGTTTTTTAAAAATCATACATTATTTTTACATGATTTTTTTTCTATGTAGAATATTGTTTTGTTGTGTTCACAATGTACATCATAACTGGAAATTTCATATTATCATAAATCAGCTAAGTATCAGAAGATTGTTAGTATTCTGTTACAAAGGTGGACATTTAGAACACTACATTTCACCCAGACATTGAGATTACTTTTTATATTTTATCATGTCACAGCAGTTTCAAAATTGATAGCAAGCACTTTATCGCCATCATTGAAAAAGCAGCAGGAATCTCAGTTTGGTGCCAAATTGTAGCTATCCGCTCATTTGCCATTTGGCAAAGGATTCCATCCATTTCATACGCTATCACTGTCCCCTAGCAACTATTACTGATCACCTTTCAATTTCCTAATCCTGGACACTAGGAAACTTGGGTTACCATAGAAATTACATCTCCACTTACATATAATTTAACTCGTCTATGTATTTGTACTAAACAATCTCAGATTTGATCACTCCTCAGTGACTATCATAATAGTTCCTGTAAGCAGTTCACACTTGCGGCATCCTGAACTGGATGAAGTTGCAATTTATCTGACCATGTTTCACAGTGATTTGCATTTTCCTCAGGTTCTTTTCTGCTGCTGTGTTCCTTGCAAGCACCTGCAGACTTGCTCAAGTACAGGCTCCCATAGAATTGATCTGGAGTGAAGGCTGGCAATCAGTGTCTTTAACAAGGGCTGGGTTGATTCTAGTGCTCTCATCCTCAAATAGATCTTGAGAGGCAAAGAAGTGTAAAATCTGTTTTATTACCCTTAAAATTATTTTGTTGAAACATCTCACCTTTGGAAACATATAACAGTTTCTATTTTCTCCTTCCTCTTACAAAGATGTTTATGACTTTATCAGTTTAGAGCCTGGAAACAACGTAGGTGTAGAGAGAATCTTCTATAAGCACCGCCTGGTAATAAAAAAGCCGATGGCCAATGGGCAGGAAATAGGAGGTGGGACACTGTAAGGAAGAGAGGATTCTGGAAAATAGTACGGGAATAAAAGGAGACCGGTAGGGAGACAGACAGAGAAGATGGACATAAACCAGCAAGAAGAAGCTGAGGAGACATGAAAGAAGCAGCAGCTGGGACTGAAGGAGAGATAACCAAACACATGGTAGACATTGAATAATTTCAATGGATTAAATAAATTTTTAGCTAGTCAGGGAATGAGTCACAGCTTATGGCCTACCATGGGTGCTAATTGTGAATATAATATATCCGTTTTTCCTTTCCCAGCCTTGGATCCCAGAATGACAACTCTGAGATGGATTATTTATTATTAAATGTCTAGACCATAAGCTTTGGCTCATTCCCAAACTAAGTCTTAACTTATTTAACCAATTTAAAGCATTCTGACTACCATTTGGTTAGTTACCTCTCTTTCAGCCCTGGGCCACTTTCTTCTCATCTCCTCAGCGCCTCCCTCGGTGTCTTTCTAAGTTCCTCCAAACTGCTGCTTCACTGCAGCTGTCCCTGAATCTCTCTTTTGTCCCTCTTTACCAGAATCTTCTCTCTTCCTGCCAGTGCCCCACCTCCTATTTCCTGCCTCAGCTCATTGGGCACTGGCATTTTTATTGATAGGCGATGTTTATGAGAGATTTTCTCTACAAGTAGAGACTGGGAAAACATCTCCCAGTCATATGTACTTGTAGCATCATGCCTCCTTTAAGCAAAGTCAGTGTCAAATTTCTAGAATTAAAAACAAAACAAACAAACAAAAAAAACCCTGTATCACTGGCATACATTTGCCTAACATTACTCAGAGTATAACTTTTGCTACCAAAGTTCCTTCAATACAGCCCTACGAAAAGATCCACAGCATATACTGAAATTACTTATAATTCATACAACTGCTGTTTATCCAGAAAAGATGGAGTTCCTTTACATTTATTTTCATTGGCTTGCAATTTAAAAAGAAAATACTACTTTTCGTGTAATGGTGTCTGACTTTACACGCATTATTCCAGTTGGTGCTAAACTTATGAAATGTTATTTCTACAAAGCTAAAAATATGCTTTTAATACTGTTCTGAAAAAAAAAAAAAAAAAAAAAAAAAAAAAGGACAAATGGAGAGATTGGGAAGCTGATGAAATAACTCAGTTAGTGAGAACCTGAGGCCAACCACAAGAACCTATGTTTGTTAGCTGGGCATGGTGGCAGCACTTGTAGTCCACAGATTGAAAGACAGAGACAGGTGACTCACTAGATTCACTGAGCAGTCAGCTTATTCTGATTGCCCATCCCCAGGCCTATGAGAGATCTGATTTCAAAAAGAAAGCTAAGTGTACTTTAAGAACATTGTCCAAAATTGACTTCTGGTCTCCCAATGCACAATCACACCCAAACACAGACATGCAACTGTACACACATGAACGTGAAAACACACAAACATAATAGTAGTAGTTGTTGTTGTTGTACTAAAGTACAAATGCACAGGCATTGCAGTATTTTGGAGGCAGAATTATTCCCTAAACATATTGATTACTTTCCTCAGTGTTATTATAATACATATGACATAAAAAGCATAGGACAGGAGAGCTTTATGTCATGATTGTCATAGTCTATTATGACAGAGAAAGAATAGTATTTAGATAGTTTATGGAGCTGGAAGAAGGGCTGAGCTATAACCCTCAAACACCATCTCAGGTATACCTAACAAAAGTAACTGTGCCTTTCACCCCAAGGAACATCCAACCCTCCAAAGAGCACTAACAGCTAGGGAACAAGTACTCAAACACATGAACCTGCATGGGACACTTCAAATTTGTCTTAATCACTTTTCTACTGATGAGACAAAAATACCATGACCAAGTCAACTTATAGAAGAAAATTTTATTTGGACCTATGGTTTCAGATGGTGAGTCCATGACCATCATCATAAGGATCATGGTAGCAAGCAGTCAGATAAAACACTGAAGCAGTAGCTGAGAGTTTACATCTGACTGACAATTTTATGAGGCAGAGAAAGAGAGAGAGAGAGAGAGAGAGAGAGAGAGAGAGAGAGAGAGAGAGAGAGAGATGGCACTGACTATAGAATCCTCAAAACTTGACCCCAGTCAAGCTCCTCCTACAAGACCATACCTCCTAAACCTTGTAAAACAGTTCCACCAACTGCAGAACAAGTATTCCAATACACGATTCTATGGATCCATTCTCATTAAAAATCACCAAAGCATTGAGATCTGAACACTGAGAGGAAACAGAGTTTGAATGGCATCCCTTTTCTCAGTCTAGCTGAAGAAGCCTAAGAGAAGACACTGAGATTGAAGACAGATGAGTTTTGATGATCATCACTTCCATTGCTGAGTCTATAGCATCTAACTATGCACTTCAACTTTTAAGTTTCTGTAACCAAGTCTTCAGTGACTGAAATGAAAATTTTAAACAAGACAATCTAACAATTCAGCCTTTGCATCTCCCAAATGCAGGTACACAAATAAACTTAGACACTGCTTTTTCAGTAGTTTAGCACCAGTGATATTGCCAGTGTGAGCTACCATTCTATAGAATAGACATTTTGAAGAATGTGAAGTCACAATGCTTGAACTTCAGTGTGTATATCATGAACTGTGTCTTTAGGAAGCATGAAGCCAAAGGCAGACAGGCCACACCAGATTTCCTCCTTTTTATTCCTTTGGCTTTAGGGTTTTACTTTTGACATAATTTCTGTCACACCCCAGTCCACAGAAGCAATCCTCAAAGATCCTTAAAATTGAGAAAAAGAGAAAAATGTCTCCAGATCTGTTTAAATAATATATGCACCTTTACAGAAGTTTCACAAGCTTAAATAATGTAAGATTTCTCTTTCAAAATTATGAACTACACTTTTGTAACTGATGTAGACAACCATCACATCTGTGTCCGGAAAAGTCTCTGTTCCTAGGAACGCACCTCTATTGTATGGTTAAGAACTTTACTGAGTACTTTTCTTCTTGGGAAGCAACTTTTGGAGACCTACAAGGCTTAGATAGGACTGGGAAACTAAGGAAGTAGATCATTGTTCTCATAAAAGTGGATCCTCCAGACAATGTATTGATACTTTTACACTAGAGCAAGGCTAGCCCTTTTATGATTATATGAGCATTTATGATCATATTTAGTCTGACAGCAGTTATCAATGAATAGGACATCTCATGCTCTTTTGGAGAATTACAAGGTAGTAATGATGACAATGGTTGGCTGTAGATTTTAAATGTAGAAGTCAGGAATTAGTTGGTAATTTTCATTGCAGATTCATCAACAATGTGCAGACCTCTCAAATGGTTGCCTTTAACTGCAATAGGCAGTAGGTATATAATGCCTTGAAATCTGAGACATTTTAAAGAATATTTTCATACATTATAACTGTGCAAACCCTGCAGTTTTTGAAGACTAACAAAGGCAACACCAAAATAGCCAAAATCCACATTAAGACAAACACTGCTAGTAACTGAAAAGACACTAATGTATTTGATTGCCCATCCATACCCCTCTACTAAGAATAACTCCTTTCCTCACTTGTGTAAGAATAGTTAGTTATCTTATTTTCTTTTATAATATTGGCATCTTATATACTCACTCAGCATTTTATTCACTGTTTGTATTTGTTCTTAAATTTTAAATAAATGCATTACATCATATGAATCTTTGAGTTGTATACATTTTCTGCACTATTGTGTTTTATGACATTCATCTCTGGTAATGTTTAGAGTGGTGTTCATTCATTTTATCATTGTATATATTATTAAACAAAATACTTCCTAATTTATGTATCTAATTAATTAAGAGAAGCAATATTATGATTTGCTTAAACATCTTCTGGTATTTGTGAAGAGATTTTTATAATTCATTCAAGTCTCATGATAGAATTGGTAGGTCTAAAAGCCACGTATTTCACAGCCAGATAGGATCAGACCATTTCCTGAAGAAATGCATTCCTGTTTTCCAAAGTTTGTAATATAAACTAAATGATCGCTAAGAAGGTCATTGCATGACTTTTCTTTACAGATTTTTTATTTGTATCCAAGGCTTCTTTCACTTACTTATTGTTAATTTTTTTAATACATCACTCAAAAATTTGCTCTATTTTTTTTTTATTTAATTCTTCAGAGTTCTCTTCTGGATATTAATCTTTCCTCTACTTTATGAGACAAAACTGTACTCTCTGAGTGTGTGACTCACTTTGTGGCGTCCTGATGAGGACAATATTGTTGGGGTGGAGATTTATTTTCTATACATGTTTTATCTACATGTACAGAAGTGCACATGCGTGTTATGTCTGAGGAGTCCAGAGAAGGCAGTAGATCCCCTGTAAATGCAGTCACAGACAGTTATCTGCTGCTGTCTGGCTGCTGGAAACTGAACTTAGCTGAGCTAAATGCTCTTCTGAGCACTTTTTGTTAGCCCCCATTGGCCCTTTTTAAATATTTATTTATTTTATTTTGTGTGTATCAGTGTTTTGTGGCTGGTATTTTTGTGTACCACATGCATGCTGGGTGCTGACAGAGTCCAGAAGGGATCACTGAATCCCTTGCAATGGAGTAACAAGTGGCTGTGGGTCATTATGTGTGTGCTGGGAACCGAACACTGGTCTTTTGCGAAAGCAGCACAAGCTTTTAAGTGTAAGCTACTTTACAGCCTTCAAGTTTGATTTGGATTTTATGTCTTTAGAGTTTTTCTTTTTGAGACAAGATAGTTTGAACAGGCCTAGAACTCCATTGCCGGACTGGCCTCCTGGCATCTGCAATGCTCCTATTTCATCTTCTCTAATTCTGGGACTACAGGAATGGACTACAGCACCTGGATAGAATATTGTGTTTAATTGTACATTTCAACTTCCACAATTAGTTTTAAAATCTACTCAAAATGGTCTTTTGATATAGTAAGATAGAAATCTGTCAAGGAACACACATGTATGGGTATTCTCGTGTGTGTGTGTGTGTGTGTGTGTGTGTGTGTGTGTGTGTATGTCTGAGTCTGTTTCTTGGTCAATTTAATTCCAATAGTCAATTTTCCTAAATGACATTTTAACTAGAAAAGAAGGCACAGAACAGGAAATGAAATTAAAAACACATATACTTTCAAATTAATTTCATGTCTGATTGTGCATAGATGTTGTACCTACTTCTTTAACACAAGAAACATCACATCCCAGAATAATTACGCAGAATTTCATGGTAGATCAGTGAGACCAGGTACTTTATAAAGTCCAAGAGAGAATGAACATGTAGGAACTTCAAAACTATGTATAATTTCAAGATGAGGCAGAAGAGCATTAAATCAAAACTGGGGTGCTTCTGAGAATGGAGAAACGCACACCACAATCCTGCTAACAACATGCAATGGAATGATTCACTTTTTATGTGAAAACCAGCAAATGAGTCAAGAACCAACCACACTTTCTTGCAGAAATCAACTTTCGATCATGAATAAAAATTACATTGAAGAAATTAAACATCTAGTATAAGATCATGGGGAATTTTGGGCTTCCAACTGAATCCAACAAAAATCTCTTTGAGACAAGGGGTCCTGGTAGTAACAAGATGTCTCCATCCATCTTTAATTGCTCTGCTTTTGGTCTCCATTCTCTAATTGCAAATTCAGATCTCTGACCTTTATGCATTCTCTTAGTTGACTTGACTGTTGGGCTGTGATCTATGGAACACTCATTTGAGATTCGGCACTGTGATACTCCAGCCTGAATACTCCAGCGTTCTTTACAAATTCCTGCTGCGTTTTCTTTATGGTGCTTTAAATGAATGTTGAAAGGAGTTTATCGTCTCAAGTACTAGCTTCTGAGCCAGAAGTACTTAAGTGAAACACTATTTGAATAGGTGCCTGTGGATATATCCTCTTACAGCCTCTTATTCAATACAGTTTTGTACTTCCAAAATAATAAATAATTTCATGTTCCTTAAGTTTGACTCAGCTGGGAATGGGATCCATTAAATAAGACTTCTATTATTCAGCATTGTCGGGAACTGTAGTGTTGCATGTATCTGAATTTTAATGAACATAAAAATTATGATTTGATATTCAAAACTTCAAGCGTTTATCATCTTTTTCTGTGTTAAGTAAAAAAGCTGACTCAGTCTTATAAGTCAGTGCCTAACCTTACTGAACACTGTATTTTAAACATGACTTTCCCATTTCCTTGACTGTTAGTAGTTGTCATTTTGGACACTAATAACTGGGCTCTGTTTACTATTAGTGCATTGAAACTGCCTTCCATTGCCTCTTCTACCTTTTGATTCTTGTTACATAGCTGGGACTTTAATATATTCTTGGGTTCTAAGAATGTCTTTGATGCTTAATTTGCTTTTGTTAATTTATTGTGGGCCAAGAGTCATTTTATAATTTATAAATATTTTGCATCAAATGAAAGTCAGAAACTTTAAAGGGAAAAAATTAATCCACAGAGAAATATTAAAATTTAGGCTTGGTTGGCTTTTAGATTGCTAACTGATCTCTGCATTTCGGTTAAGAGTCAATGCTTGGCACAGTGTGTGCCTGAGAAAAAGCCCAGTTGATGCATATGGCATCATAATCATTAAGTGAAGTTTTAACATTTGGCTCATTCATTCTCAGCTTGTAAGCCCTTTCTTCTGCTGCTGTTGATTGTACTCCCATTCTACTGAATTATTGTAATTCCAAGGCTCAAATGAGCATCCAGTAGCTGAGGTTAATTTGTTCCTGAATATGTACAATTATAAGAACAATGGCAGTTATTACATTTGTTAGGAATCCCTACACCTAGATATAAGTTGATTGAGCCATACCAAAAAAAAAAAAAAAAAAAAAAAAAAAAAAAAAAAAACCAAAAAAAAACCAAAAACAAAACCAAAAAACAAAAAAAAAATGAAAAAAATTACCCATAAGTAGCTTCTACATTATAAAACCAATTTCCAGGTATGATATAGAAAATTGTATATCTTTGTTTAAGAATCCAGGTTAAACTGAATGTGCATGAGTGTCCTCAATGGCATTGGATTGTAGCAATTGAATATTCTCAGCAAGCACTTACATAATAAATAAATTTTATCTGACGCCTGGTTTCAATACACCAGATATTTTGCCAACATAAAGAATGAGTGGGGATCATGAAGTTAGAAAAAGAAAGCTGCGAGAATACCTTTAGTTTTCATTTAAAACATTTGCACTTTCTATTACAGAGATAGTATCATGAATGGGTCTAGTAAATATTTATATCTTTAAAGAGATTCTATTTAAGTGTCTCAGAATAACCTATAACCTTTCATAATAGTAAGAGAGAGAGGGACACACATAGTGATAGAGAGATAGAGAGAGAGATGGAGAGGGAGGGGGAGAGAGACAGAGAAAGAATCTCAGATACACACCTATAATTCTTGGGAATATAACAAATAATCTGCTATCATAGGCAGTTTTTATAACAACATTGCCTATTATGTCAGAAATGTCAGATTTCCAATACTACCATCTGCTGAATGAGATGGCATGTTTCCCATTAAGATTCTGATATTTACAGCTGAATTTACACTGAAATATTAGAAGAGAAAAAAGAACTGCTTTGCTTATCTGTGGATTGTGGCCTTCATGGACAACTCACTGGCACAGTGTCTGGTTTCTTCAAGGGGCAGTGGATAAAGCATCTACCACAAACGTTTCCAGTATAGCCAGTGAATACTTCTCTCTGACTTTCATTCCATTAAGGCATGTTTAATATAAAAAGGACAGAAACATACAGGAGTAAAACACCCTTAACATGAAATACTTGCAGAGCCATTTAAAAGAAATAAGGAGCCCAGACTCAGACCAGGAATAAAACAATATAGCCCATTGTCATTGCTCTTCTAGGCCAACCAGAACTTAATGGCAACACTGTATTGATAAAGGCACCATATACTTTGGTTACAAGAAATGAAGAAGTAAAAAATTGGCATTTACCAGTAATTTCTTCTCTGGTGGCTGGCTTTCAAATACTGGGAGGTGTTAAAAAGGCTTTGGAGGAAGAAAGTTATTAGTATACTTTTCCAGCAGTGAATACCAGGGGCTATAATATCGGCCAGCCTGCTGGGACATGACCATTGGTACACTATTCAAATAATGTTAAGGGTGGCAATCAATAGCTTTCTAATGGTACTTGAGACAATTTCCATAAGAGAGATCTCACACCTTGTACTGTAGACTTGACCAAGAATACCTGACTGAGGAGGTCAGAGGACTTAGAGGAGAGCCAACTATAACCATTTTGCTAAAAGGACACACAGAATCAAGACGTCTTCTAAATATTCATCATTAAATCCACAGATTAATTCAGCCCTAACCTTTCATCAGAGAAACTTCTTTATGTAGTAAGTAATGGTTAACACAGAGACTCAAACCTGATCAAAATGTAAAGAATAAATGAATGAGGAAAGTGGCAGGTAGAACATTATAAGGATGTCTTCATGTTGTTTCAGGACAGGGGCTACACCTATAAAAGTTGCAGACACTTGGCTATTAATTGCTGGAAGTCAGAAAAGTAAGTGGGAAACAATGTATCCTCAGAAGATTTCTCTGATTACCCATAACCTTGGACCATGGATCTTTATTTGTATCATAATGTGCTTGCAATTACTGAACACTGGATCAGAATTTCAGATTCAATTTTTAGGTACACTGAACCAGTGCTGATTTAATCACAGGTAACCATTGAGGACCTACCAAAATCATGTAGGTATCCAGTAAGGACATGTAGCACACACAAATAAATAAAAGCTGCAGTCTTAGACTTGTCAAGCAGATGAATATACTCTTTCAGCTGTGTGTGTGTGTGTGTGTGTGTGTGTGTGTGTGTGTGTGTATTTCCAGAAATAAGAAAACTGACCTGTTGTACTCTCTTCAGCAGCACATATACAAAAAGTGGAACAATACAGAAAAGATTAGCATGGCCCCTATACAAGGATGACACCCAAATTCATTCCACATTTTTGACCCACCTTGAGACCCATGTCATGAGAGAGAGCCTACTCATAACACAATTAATAATATTTTGATATACTTGAAGATATGAACCTAGAATAACTGCTACCCGAGAGGCTTTACCCTGTACCAGATGGAAACAGATACAGAGAGCCACAGCCATACATTAGGTGGCGCTTCTGCAATCCTGTGGGAGAGGGTAAGGAAGGATTGTAGGAACCACAGGGTCAAGGACATCACAAGAAAACCATAGAATCAACTAACCTGAGCCCATAGAGGATCACAGAGACTGAACTGCCAATGAGAGACCATGCATGGGATTGACCTAGGCCCTCTGCACATACATAACAGTTGTTCAGCTTGGTATTCATGTGGGAAACCTAAAAGTGGGAGCTGGGGCTGTCTCTGACTCAGTTGCCCGACTTTGGGACACTTTCCCCTAACTGGGCTGCCTTGTCTAGTCTCAGTAGAAAAAAGATACATCTAGTACTTGTAACTTGCCAGTGTGGGTTGATATTTATGGACAGTCTCCAACTCTCTGAGGAGAATGGGAGGGGATTAGGGGAGGGGAGGCAAGAGGGAGGGACTGGGGGGAGAAGCTGTGATCAGGATATACTGTAAGTTAATTGCTCAATTTATGAGAAACAAAAAATAAGAAGCTGACCAGTGAATTTCTGTAGCATACACCAGAGGCCCTCAGGAGTGGTAGCTAGATCACCAGTGTCTATACGACTTATAAACTGGTAAGAAATACAGACTAAAGGGTTCTATCCCAAATATCTGGAATCAGAAACATCAGTCTTAGTGAAGCAATTGGTGTCCTAACAAGCTTCTCAAGTCATCCCAATTCAAGTGAAAGTTAAGATCTAGTCTTCTAAGATAATGTATGCTTTTTCTAAGAGCACATGTGCTTTATATATAACTTTGAATCCTTCCTGTCTTGCTGTTCTATAGCCCAAATGTGTGAGCGAGTGTCTTAAGTGGAACTGCTGTGTAACAAAGTACTACAGACTAGATAGTTAATAAGCAACAGACATCTACTTACAGTTGCTGGAAATGAACATCCAAGATCAGGACGCAGGATGACAGCTTGCATGGATCATGTTTAGAGCTCTTTTGCGAACAGGCACAGTGACAAATTCTCGTGGCTCCCTTACATTTTAAAAAGGTGATAAGAGAGCTTTCTGGGCCCTTCTTAATTGTCCCTCAAAGCTCCTACTTCATAATAATTTTGCTCTGTGGATAAAAGATGAAATGTGAATTTTAATAGGACACAAGCATTCAGTCCACGGCGCCCGGGTTGCACAGTATGAGGATAATAGGAAGTGAGGTCTTGCATTATTGTTCTGGGTAGAGATTTCAATAATCAATATTTATCTAGTTATAAAAGGTCTACACGTTGATTAACTTTATTTTATGAATAGAGACATATTTAATGGAACCAATTCAATGACTCTTTTGAGAAGTGTAATTGACCCACACTACTCCTTGAGGGGCAGGTCTGATTTTCACTGAGTAGCTGATGTAGAAAATCGTCTCAGATCACCCCATTACCATTCTGCGGGCTTCTTCCGGTTCAGTTCTCTAATAAGTAGAGCGGTGGCCGCTGCTGTGTGAGAATCAGCACTGCTTCATCGAAATGTGTCCTTGATTAATTTTATTTCCATTTCGTCTGATAACTGCTGGAATTGCTGCTCAATTCCAGCATTTGGTCTCTCTCTGTCAGCCAGTCCAGTGTGGCATTTCACTCTGAATCTGAGTGATAGTCACTAATGAAAATACTGCCATGATGGTTATAATTTTTTACTAAGTCAAGTATAAATGATAATGCCAGGAACATGTTATTTTCATCAAAGCAAAAAATGATGGTTTTTAGAAGTCACTATAGGAAATCTTAAATACGTACATAAGAACATTCTTTTGCTCCATTCTTTGGTCCTTAGTATTTTAATCATTTCTTGTTCTGTGTCCCACCTCACAGTGAATACACATTATACAGCACAAGCATACTGATTTTCACTTCATGAATCTATAAACCCTATAATTCTTACCCCAAACCTGGCAGTTTAACCTGTCTTGGAGGAATGATTTAATAACAGAGACTTGTAATGAGAGCTCTTATCACTAAAATGTCACTGTATTTACAAAATATACTGCAGGGCACTTACTTATATACTACAAAATGTTACCATAAATCATTGGGCATAGTCTGCACTTTTTAAAGTACACGAATAAAATAGAAGTACTTCTGAATTCCTATATATTCACATATTCTTTCTTATCTAAGTAGTTTGAGTGCTCTCAATTACCATAATTTCATGTCCTCTATGCTTTTGATACTCTGTCAAGTTTCATTACTAATTAATCATATAAAATTACAATATGCTGATGCTTAAGAACATAAAGAAAAGAATGTGTTTATTAAATAATACTAACAACAATAACACTTCCATTTCTATATCTTATAAATGTCTAAAGTAGGTAGAATGCTAAGGTCTCTTTAAATGCTCCCACCATCTAGAATTACTAAGAGACAATGGGTGGTCTTTTGTCAGTTTAACTGGAGTAAGTGATGTCCAATATTAGTGACACATATCTGCATGTTTGTAGGGGTGTTTCAAGAGATGATCTATGTGTGACACAGTGACTGGGACAGACAGACCCCCCCTCAAGTTCGAGCAGTCCCTTTTAGCAAATGGCTTTGATGAAAATACTCTAACAGTTAAATATTTAAAGAAGACTGATAAAGTGAGTGTTTTGATGTCACTTTTGTAGGGCAGGAGACTAAAGCACAGAGAGGGAAATTGCTCTTTGTAAGGTAACACATCTCAAAGGTGATTAACATGGATTTTACTCTATTATGTGGTTAAGAATTTCACGGATATTCCTGTGTGCTCCACTGGCTACAATTTATACCTGGGGAACAGGCATTGAGATTTCTCTTTTTATTAAAATTTTTTTAAAAGTCTTTAATTTCTTTTTTTACTTTTTCCTTGACCAAGTCATCATTGAGTAGAGCGTTGTTCAGTTTCCACGTGTATGTATATGTGGGCTTTCCGTTGTTTTTGTTGTTATTAAAGACCAGCCTTAGTCCATTGTGGTCTGATAGTGTACACTGGATTATTTCAATCTTTTTGTATCTGTTGATTTCTCTCTCTCTCTTTTTTACCCCTTTAAGTGAATAGGGGAAGATTAAATAGCCCTTTGATTCAGATGCAAAAAGGTATCCTTACAGTTTATTTGCTGGGTAGAATCAGCGAGCTTAGAGATGCACATTCATAGAAGAACTAGAGAGAGTATTTCTAAGAAAGACCAGAATTTTCACTACAGACTTGAGTTACCCTCCCATTCATGTGTTGAGTTAACCTTCAGTATCATTGTTATCGAAGTGTACGCTATTATCCAGTTTATTATGCAGTTGTATAATGAGATAAGAATAGATCAATCAGAAGGTGGAGCCATGATTAGGTCTATATTCTTATAACGAGATACAAGAGATGGTTCCCTTGGTTTCCTAGCTGTCTCTCTGCTCTGAGGACATTGAGAGAATAAGATGAAATGTAATCCAGGAAAGTGATCTCATAAAGAAACTAAATTCCTGGCCCCTCTGCTTGGACTTTTATCCTTCTAGAAATGATAAGAAATGCCTTTGTTCTACTTAAGGAATTCACTCTCTCCTATTTATTATAGCACTCCAAACCTGCTCCCTAACTCCCGGCCTTTCACATTCTTAAATCATCCCCAGCTGGCCATGGCATTTACTGTACCCCAAGAGCACTTCTTGTCATTACTGAAGAAACGAGGATGAAAGGAAATGTTTACTGTGGTGCATTTAAATGCTTGGGCTCATTTCAGGTCCTACGGAAGGATCTGGAGTTGTAAGAAGCTCACAGATGTCAGTTAATTCTTAAAACCATGTTACTCTCTATGGTACACATGCTGGATCTTTCACAGCAGAGGTGAAAAATCTGGTGTACATGTTGTTCACACCACATTCCCAGAAAAGCAGCTGGCTCAAAGTGCTTTCCACCTTTCAAATAAAATGATGGATGAATAACAATCTGATGACTTTCCTAATCAAAACAACTACAGCTAGAGAACGGCCGATTATTATTTTTAACAAGTAGAAATTCCTGTTCTGATGGCTGATCTTTCTTGCATATTTGATGGGATTGAGAGATGTCTATGACTGGGAAGACACATTTGTGCATCTGTAGAAACATTTCCAGAAAGGACTGACGTGTGGCATCGTGACTGGTAGAGACTTACCCTCAATGTGGCTGCCACCTTCAAACACATGGTTGGGCCTGGTAAAGACAATAGGAACTTATGAAATTTGAGTGGGTGTATTTTATATTAGGCAATGGCAAAAAAAAATCTGTAGGGACCAAGGGTGGAATAATATGTGCAAAATGTCCTCTACAGTCTTGAGACCATGTGTTTGAACACTTGACCCCAACTTGGCAGTACTCTTTGGGGGGTGAGCCCATGTAATCGGTCAGAGGTGATGCCTTCCTGGAGGAAGTGAGTTGCTATGGAGCTTGTCTAAATAGTTATTAGCCCAAACACATTCCTGGTTCTCACATAAGAAGTTTTGTGTGATACTTTACACATGACATTCTATGTCTGCCAACTTCTTACTGGACCAGAACTTTATTTAGCTAATGCATAATTTATTGATGAGAATTCAAGTTCAGGTCTTTTTAGGTTTCATAAAGAACAGAATAATTAAACAGCTCAGTGCTGAATGGGGGGAGTCTGACTTTCATTGTGATTATCATTACTCCTAAAAGTCAAGAATGTTTTCCTTATGGAATCAGTGATTTATAGAAGACAGATGTACAGTGTTAGCCTTCCTTTAACTTAAAGATTTTAAAAATATAACATGACTCAAATATACAAAACCATGTTAAGCTTCCTAATCCTTATTGACAAGCAGTCATTGTGAAACATGAAAAGAGCAAACTTTGAAAAAATAAAATATGGTGTCTTATTCTCAATTATGATCATACATACAAAAATAGTAATATCAGAAAAAAATACACTGAATCACTTGCCCCATGAATCCATGAATGAAATAGTTTAATTGTAACCTATTAATGTTATTCACGTTAAATATATTAAGTGGATTAAAAATAAAAAAAATAATTATGAAAATGAAATCCAGATTCAGGATGCACATTGTCATCAAGCTGTAATAACAATTTTAAAAATTATCCCTGTCCTTAAAAAGAGGTATCTCTTAATGCATATGCAATGGTGAATGGATTTAATGTGACTCTTTAAAGACAGCAAGGATGGGCAGGCTTACTGTCAATCTGTTTTCCAACATTTTAAAAGAGAGTGTGGATGGAACAGTATGAGAAGACATAGAGAGAGAAGGAAGAGGGGGTGGAAAGCAAGGGTTGGCGAACAATGCAGAGACAAGCAGAAGAACTGGGCTGTATAGATAGCTTGGTGGTATAGTGCTTACCTCATGTCAGGTTGTGGGTTGGGAAAGGCAAAATTATGTTTGCCTCTAAGTGAAATTAATGACAGAAAATATTTGAATCAGTAATAATGCTCGTGAAGTTTGTTGGACGAAGTCTCAGAATAGAAATTTCACACTCAGCATGCTTTAATAATGACAGGAACCAATTAGAGATTAAGTAACAACATGCAAACAAATCCCAAAAGTGCTCAGACTCTCGAGGCAAGGAACACATACGTATGTAATCAAGGTATGTATGTGTGTGTGTATGTGTGCATACATATGTATGTGTATGCATGTGTGTATGTATATACAAAAACCATGCAACAGCCATGTGGAAAACTCATCTGTCTCTGATTGAAACTAAAAGCTTAGAGCACTTCCACTAAGTGCACTTTACTCTAACAAAATTTTATACTTAACAAATTTAACCAGAACCAAGTAGAAAGTCTCATTATAGGCAAACTAACATTACTGGAGTGGTTCATATCTCTGATGCAGGGGCAGTCAAATGTAAAGACGGAATGAAATATTATAGAACGTGGAAATAGACGCAGGCACAGAGGAAGCAGTAAGTGGGGAATGTACCCTTATGCTTGCCTGTTGAGGTTTGAACAAGAAATATCCTCCATGATCTCCAGTAGTGGATCACCAGGTCACCAGTTGGTGGCGCTGTTTGATAGGTGTGGCCTTGCTGGAGGACAGGAGTCACTGGAGGTGGGCTTTGAGAGCTCAAAGATTCAAACCACTTCCAATTGTAGCTCTCTGCTCGCAGCTTGAGATGTGAGCTCTCACCTTTCTGCTTCACATGTCATGCCTCTGCTCCACCATCATGGAGAAGACATCCCTCTGGAACTACAAGCAAACACAAACTTGTTCATCCTGAGGTAACTACCTTGATGTTTTATCACAGCAACAACAACAAATTCCAAATATATGAATTATGCAGGAGAAACAGTTTTAATATGGAAAGGGATATGGAACATGGAAACATCCTTAGCTGGCAAAACCACAAAAAATATAAATCTGGATACTTGTTATTAAGAATACTGTATCTCAAGAGGTGCCATGACAATGTTTCAAAATCACAAACAATGGGAAGATATTAGCTATAATTACTCCAATACTGATTTTCAATATTGATTTATATAAAATTCTTAACATCAAGTGTAAAAACATAAACTGTCTGACATTATGATGAATAGAGATGGACTGACGGATCTCTGAGCCAGAATTAAAATGGCCAGTGTCAGTGTGGAACAGTGTTCTCCAACAGGGACTCCAAGTGAGGATAATCATGAATTGTCATTTCATACTCATTCAAAAGTCGCCCCCCCCCAAAAAAAAAATCTATTAGTGTAAACCATTGGCAAGGATGCACCAGGAATTTTCATGAAATGGACAGGTCAGGGGATGAGCAAAAACCAAACAAACACCAAAATAAAACAAAACAGCAAATATCAGAGGATAAGCAAAACAAGAACCAAAAGCCAACCAACCAACGAAATAACAATAACAACAAATCAGTAGATGACATGCCCCAAAGAAGGAGCCACGGTGAGTCTAATAGACTCTTTAGTAACTATTCACAAGTCAGAGAAAAAACATAATGGAAACGAAAGGAGGCTGTGCAATGCCATGGGGTTAGTTAGAGAACAACTCCAGGCGTACACTTAGTCTAAAGGATCACACTGAAAGAGCTGTCTTTACTGGATGTGGCTTCTCCGCTGAGATTATGATGGCGCCTGAGGAATCCACAGACTGACTCTGCGCAGTTTATCACGGGTGGGTCCTGCTTTCAGTCAGCTTCTCCTTGTTTCATCATCTCACAACTTCCTGTGGCTTCTGTGAGCCAGGGAGGAGATTTTCTGAAGCTCTTTTCTGAGAAGTCAGCTCTTGCAAGTTCCTGGACTCGGGCAAGCACTCCATTCACATGCCTTTTATGCAGGTCCACTGCCACGAACTTTGAAATCTCAGACCTTGGCACCTAGGCCTGGAACTGAAACTGTTATGCCCCTAAGCTACCCAGTGTCAGTTCACAGGCTCACAGGCTTTGAAGTTAACTGTTTGCTTCAGACATGTGAACTTTATCATTTTTCCTTCTATGACTAGATAGAGAGAATGAATCTGACTCTTGTCCGGTCCATGCTAACCCATCTTGCTCCCATCCCGACTGGACACTGGAGTACTTTTATCTCCCAGTGGCTTCCCTGGCTCATGTCACCCCTAGCTTGTCAGATGAGCCTCCATTTTTTTCATTGCTCCCTAGCAAGTGTATCTACTCATTCCGAGGGACTAGGACTTAGAGGGGATAAAACTCAAGAGCAGCTAACACAGTTTTGGAGACTCCTACTGTCTCTCTCTTTGGGCAGGATGCCAGCCTTCTCTATTGTAGTTAGGGGCAGTCCAGCACATAACAAGTGAAATCACTTTCGTTCTGTCCTAATGTCACCCAGATATAGGAGACACCGAAGCGTCCCCAGGATGGTCTGGGAAGCTGTCACAGGTGCTTTGTAACACGATTAGGATTATGATGGTTTGGTTAAATTTCCAAAATGATCTCATATTTTCAAATATGTCTTTATAAGGAAATAGACATAGTTATATTACATCTTAACTACTGATTATTTTTTCTTTTTGCATTCACCCTACCCGTTTCTAATTCCACTAATTGTATTAGGAGCCCAACAGGGCAGAAATAGGCTTCACTTCAGAGGTCATTGTTTGATAGTGCGAAAACAGTCATTGGAATATTGAAATAGGCCCAAAAATTTTCAGAAGCACCAAAGGGAACCATTGTAGCAATTCTAAATTTTCTGCAGATTTCCCCCTCAAAGGTTATAAATATCCTTAGAAAGCCATGTGAATTTTATCACAGTAGCTCAGGGGCAATGTTTGCTTCTTTCTCAGCTGAGATATTTCTGTAAACAATAGGTTCTCTTGAGAAAGCCAGATTCCCAATGTGCTTGATAACAGTCTGCTGTGTTTGTCAAATTGGCAAGTTGGGCAGTGTTCTACTTTTCTCTCTGACAGGAACTATTTCTTCTAAGAGAGTGAAATGATTTCAAAGCACTATGGACGATGAGCAAGGGGCTTTACCTAGAGAACCTCATAGTTCCTGATGTTTTTGAAACCTTCAATATGTCTCTACATACAATACAGATGAGAATCTATAGTTCAAATTTGTTTGATTAAAAGTAAGAATTGAGGATGGGGCTTCCCTTTGAACGGATTGTCTATTCTTGATACCCTTGGGGATGTGGGTCTTAGGGATATATTATTAGTTTCTTTGTTTCTTCTGAAGGACGTACAATTCATACTTAACTCAAAAGTATAGGAAGAGAATTATTAACGGTGATTTTGAAACCAAGACTCTAGCTTAGACACTTTCACAAGCTGGGCTGTTGAATCAGAACAGATTCTTTCTGCAGGAGTGCGGAGAGACATCAATCCAACCTGTTCTTTTTTATGGCCCGTCCCATTATCTGTTCTCCCATAATTTGTGTGCACATTTTTACCTTCGATCCCTCAGCTCTAAAGTCCTCATTCATAAGGTGGCTGGAACAGACAAATCAGGAGGCTTTGACACACAGGTGCTATTACCTATGATGCATTTGCTTCCATGCAAATGTCAAGATGTAGCAGCAGAAAGGTTACCTCCCCACACTGCAGGGATAATCACTCTGCCAAGTGCCAAACTTCTATGTGCAAGTTGTCTTTTTCTTAGCCAGTGTGTGTGTGGGGGGGGGGTTGGGGGGAGGTGGAATATGGGGGTGGGTGGAAGGCTTCTAGCATCAATCACAGAAACTGATCTCTAAATTGGCGTCTCCTGGGATAGTCAAACTGTTTTCTCAGAAAGTTCAGACCTGCATTTACGGTCAGCATGGGCAGTTTTGATTTGCAATGGTTCCTCTTTGAAGATTCGGACTTTTACCTTATGCTTGGTAAACAGCTTCAGTCTTAGAGTGAACAGTCCCTAGGGTTGAAAGTCAGAGGTCCTTGTTGTCTTGATTCCCTGTTATCTGGATTCTTCATAGATGTCTGCAATCTTTACCTCTTTTCGGACCCGAAAGACCTTATCTCGAATTATCCCACTCAAGAGGAAAACAGAGGCCCTTCCGGGGGCTCTAGAGACAGGGAGGCTACAGTCTAGAGAGCCACGGACGATGAGAAAGTCTCTTTCGCTCCCGCTGGTTTTTGCTATTTTGTTCAGCTCACCAGTTGGGAGGAGAGGTGGGGACACACACGCTGGCTTTCTCCAAGGCACAGCTGAGACCTTCAGGAAATCACTGCGGAGGCTGAAGCGGCAAGGCGCTATTTTTAGCTCCAAATTGATTCAGCTGCAGTCCCTGCTGCCTCTGACTTCATTGCCTCCCGGCCCTCCCCCTTGCTGTCCTCACTCCCAGCTTCAGCTTGCTTCCTGTGCCGCCCCTTTTTCCACCTCCCCCCCCCCCCCTCGCCCCCCATGCTGCTAGCTCCCTCTCCCTCCTGTCCCAGGCAAGGCTGGGCACAGGCTGCTAGTAAGTCCAGTTTATAGTGAAAGCGACAGGGTCTGATAGTGCCTCTAGGCTGTGACATCCCTCAGAGGCTGCAGCTGGCCAACAGCAGATCCTCTCTGGGTTCAGCCAGCCTCTGACTGTTCACCGGTCAACTTCCCTTGCCCTTGGGGGCAGAATTTCAAGAAGCAAGTTCTTTAGCTGCAATGCTGAACTCCTGAACTTCTGCCAAATGTGTCCTGTCTGACCAAGGTCTATGCTTTCAAATGCTATTGCTAGGAAGAAAGGACACATGCTGGGTGGCTTTTCATCTTCTTCCTCAGGATGATTGTACAAATGTGCTTGGAGAGGGTCGCTTGCTGAGAGGAGGGGTGTGGAACAAGCATGGCAATGAGGGCCACCTGCCTTTGTTTGCATGTGGGGTTAGCAGTGGCCCCATTCCTCTGGCCCGGAAGGCCGGGTTGATTCCCAAGTCAAGTAGGGGCCTATTCATTTTCTAGTTATGACTTCATTTTCTATGCCTAGTAAATAAGGCAATGGCCTTCAGAAACCCTAGCTGCACTAACATTACTGAGTAGGAATTTAGGTGCCAAACAAGATAAATATAAGAATGCTTATAGACTAAGGATTAGATGGTTCCAAGTCCTTGGTTAATTGTCCAACTAAGACCTCGATGGTGCACAGCCTGGCAAACTTTGGGCATGCTACTCTAGTGGTCAGGAAGAGAGGCAGCCACCTCCACTGCAGTAGTGTTAGAATCAGAGTCTGGGCTCTGGCAGCCTTAACAAATAGCTCAGCCATCTGTCCACAGGAGACCAATTAAATATAAAGTAATAGTGAAGACAGAGAAAGGAAATTTATTCAGCGAGCCACACTGGGAAGAGGAACAAAGCCAATCTTCTAGGTCCAGACATAGGGTTTAGGTTTAAATGGATGATAAGATGTATGCATGGTTGAGCAGTCCAGGCCAAGGTGTGGGCATGCCATCATTGACCCATCTGCACTCCTGTTGTCACATCTGTGTGAAGTCTCCTCTTTGAAGAAAAATTCCTCCTCCCAGCCTGAGATTCCTGAGGAAACTCCCAGAGGCTGTCATTTCAACAGCTGATAGCAAAAGAGAGATTCACACTTGTCTCCCCTTAGATTATTTAAATGTCACCCATAAAATTACGAATGTAGTGCTAATCTCTCAGTAAGACCTTGAAATAAAATCGTTTGTGTTCTAGGGATGCTGATCCAAATGGGCCCCTCACCAAGAATGTGTGTATCCCTAAGATTTATGTCTTGAAACAGAATCATTAGTACAAACAATTAGGAGATGAGCCCTTAGTAAGTGATTGACACATGACAGCAAAGCCTTCATGAATGAGATCCTAAGGAAAGAATGAACTGAACATTTGTGTCTCTTCAGCCAAGTGAACACTCCACCTTTTTCCGATCTACAGGATGCATCACCAAGGTACCACCATAGAAGCAGAAAGAAAGTAGCTTAGACAGACATAGAACCTTCTCATTCCCTTGACACAGGACATCAAACCTGTCTGTTGCCTTGACCATAGACTGCTAGACTCTAGTACAGTAAGAAATAAATCCTGGTTGTTTATAATTTCCTATTTTGTTATAGCAAGACAAATGGTCCAAGGTGCTACCAGATGGAGCCTATTCCTTAACAGAGAAGATAAGACATGAGCAAGCGAAAATAAATGAAACTTGGTAGGGTTAGAAAAACAGAAGGATGTCAAAATAAGGGCACAAATGTTGGCTTCATAGCTGAAATGACCTGCGTATTATTAGACAAGAACAAGTTGCTGGTTTTAGTTGTAAAATGATAAAGGCAGTATGCATTCCAGGTCTCTGTTGTGCACTACTGTAGTTTCTGGCCACTTGTGGCCATTTATAATTAAACTTAAATCAACTAAACTAAATTAAAAACTCAGTTCCTTAATCCCTTGCCAGAACTCACATACTCAGTAGCAACTTAGGGCTAGCAGCTGCCATATTGGATGGCACAGGTTCACCACTGCAGAACATGCTAGTAGGCAGTCCCAGTCTAGAGTGAGAGTCCTGAAGAAAAGTACCATACTAGCAGAACTCAGGAAACATTAAGCAAACAAAACAAAACAATAATACCAAAGAAGCAACAACAAAACTCACTCAGGGATCTGGGACCTCTGGTGCTGAGGAGAAATGAGAGAAAGTTATTAAAGTGAAGAGATCGGAGGATATAGATGGGCAATGTAAGCCCCAGACATTTGGTGTGATTTAGAGGTACTGTACCACCCTGGACAGTCTGCAATACGGAAGGGATGTGAACAGAGCACTGCTTCCTAAAATAGAAATACAAGTGTTCGGTAGAATATAAACATGATGGCTGTTTACTTTTCAAAATCCTCAGACACTCATCGTTCGGCTTAATTCTCAGAACAAGTCTGAATGAGCACACCCCGTATGAAGAAAAGATTTTTCCAAGAACATGACCAACATTACTAGGAACATAGAATAATGCTGAAAAGAGCCACATAGAGAGAGACACAAAACCCTTACATTATCTGTGAAAAGTAGCCTCTTCCCCATCATCGCCCTGGTGGCAAATTATCCTTCTTATTATCAGGAGCTACTGATATTCTCTTACCAGAATTAAATTACAGTATTAATTACCCCTAAGAGGAACCAAAAGGTCTTGTGACAGTGACTTCAGTTTTGACATTAAGTAGCTGAAACTAAAAACTGGAACTAAAAAAGTAAATAAATTCAAGGGCGAACTTTCTACCCCAGCCAGTGCTGTCTCGAGCCGTGTGAATCATGTCTTCCTGGCTTGCTCTCATCCAGCAGGAGCACCAACTGGAGGAACCAACAGGCACCAACTCAGTACTGAAAGACGCTCAGACTGGGACAGCCTCTAACTGATGCAGAGTCTGCAGCTACTGGCTGTGCTGAAATTCCAGTATGGTGAGAACTGCTCTGAGAAGAAAGCTTCATGCAGACCCTCAAATCTGACTTCTTGGGTGACTTTCAACTTGACATTGAAAAGTAGTTAGTGTTCATTCAGATCGCCAAGCACTGTGGGATCCTCTCCTTGTCTCTGCATTCTCTATGAGGCTCTGACGCAGCTGCCTAAGTTCTGTAATTTTCTCATCTATAAATTCATGATAGCAATTAAGTATATTTAAAAAAAAATCTTCAAATGATTCCATGAGAGAGACACAGAAACTATATTGTGAGTTCTCATAGATAGGATTAAATGTCCCCAAAGATGGATTAAAAAAAAATGTATAGGAGTAGGCAGAGGGAATCTTAGGTTTGTCAGTAAAGATGTGATGCACACTCATCCCACACCAAGTAAAGTCTCTGATATTGTGGCCTAATAATTGCAATCTCTTTCTTGGACAAAAAGAAAACAAGAAACAAACAAACAAACAAACAAAGAATATTTTCCCATTTTCTTGTTGAGAGATTGTTAAGTTCCCAGACAAAATATTGGATTCCTCGGCCATCAATCAAGTCATGGATGTAAACACAAGCTGAAGCAAGCCCCTAAGATGCTGGTATCAGCTTAGTAATATGGAGGCCCCAGTGCAGAGGATGGTGAAGCCTGCCACGGGATGCAAACTCCAACTGCTGGCCTCAGCTCCGGTCCCTTCTGTTTTTAATCCTTCTCTCATTCCACACCAGGTAAATGGAGCACACTGACGAGGCAGCTCAGTCCTCATATATTATTGTACACTTTCCCTGAGGATTCTGGGCTTGTCTGAACTGCTAAGATGCATAGGCCAAGTTTCTCTTCCAGGAGACTAATCCTTCCCTGAGAGAAGTCTTTCTTCTAATATCCATCACTTCCCAATTTCTTTAACCAAGTAAATTAAAACAAACAAAACAAAAACCAAAACAAACAAGCAAAAAAAAAAAAAAAACCTCAAACCAAATCAAAACTACTGGTTTAAAAAAAAACAAAACAAAACAAGACAACAGGAAAAACACTATTCGTGAAGCAACTGTTGCATAAAGATTGAAGTAAATTCCTTTCATGGAGGGGTAAGTAGATATTTCCCTCCCACTAACCAAGCCTTGCTGAGAGTTCTCCTTGATGCTCAGTCCTTACTTGGCAATCCTAAAAACCATGGGAGCTACACTCATCTTCCAGAAGCAGCTGAGAGCATAGGATGCATTTTCTCCAATTTCTTTCTCCACAGTCCGAGGACTCTAGATACTTCTGAGACTCTGGCCAAGTAGAGATTTGGTGGTCACTGGAATAACCTGCCTATCAAAAGGAAGTAGGTTTGCAGGAAACAAATGCTCTCTTAAGGTATTTCAAGGGCTGAAGGGGGCGGGGATTGAGGTTACAGTTTAGCATAATTATGCTTTGAGCATTTTCCTGCTGTTTTTCAATGCACTGCCTTTCTATTCTCTGGAGTGAGTATCTCAGTTTGAAGTATACTAATGAAGGGAGGCCACCTTGCCTGGGGCAACAGAAATCTGGCTTGACTGAGCCGAAAGTTAGTGTCAAGCAATTCATCATAGGCTGGGTCTGTCTGCCTTCCAGTCCCTGTAGAGAACACCAGGGAGGTTACATTCCATAGCTTTTACCATCAGGGCCTCTGGATGTCCCTATTCACCTCTGGCAAGACTAGAAAGAGGAGTGCTCGCTTTATACGAGGAGAATTGTTCATCTGTCCACCAGGAACATGAAATCTGTTCAGAATGAGACAGAAGAAAGTTAGAGAAAATGACAATGAAGTATACTGGAAGCTGAGTGTTTGAACCCCTGTCATGATTCTAACCTGTGAACGCTTACCTACATGGGCCTGATTTGAAGACATTGCCTTAAAAAGAAATGGACTGGTTTCTGGTTAGCTCATTGGCCAGCATGATTTGACTTTGAGACAAATGACTAAGTGCTCCTCTTAACTTCTAAGTATATTTCTTTATTGCTGATGCCAATGACGACTTCAAAACAGCAAAAATCAGCAGTGCTCTCACTTCCTCTCATAGAAAAGAGCTGTGTCTTTTCCCTAGAGCAGCTGAGATCATTCTGAAGCCCTGATGGTTCTCACATAGATAAGAAACTGCACAAGCAAGACAGAATCCACGACCCAAGCCCATTGTCTTAATGGAGGGACTCATGTGACACGCATTCTGGACTTCTGCTGGGCTCTGCATAGTCAGGATTGTCTGTTTTGACATTTAGCATATTTCAGTATAGGAATATAAAATATGATAAGTGAAGATTTTGTAATTATTGTGGTTTCCTTGACTTAAGTACCAGTTTCTTTCTATGTATCCATGTATGTATGTAGGTACATGTTATGTTGTGCTCATCAATCTTAAGGTTATCATTGGGTACTATTCCTCAGATTCTACACACTTTTACCTTTGAGACACAGTCTTTCCCTGTCCTTGAACTAACCATTTAGGTGAGGCAGGATTTCCAGAAAGCTGGAGATCTGTCTGTCTGTCTTCCCAGTGATGGGATTGCAAGAATAAATCACCACAATGGTTTTTTTGTTGTTGTTTCTTTGTTTTTGTTCTTTTTTAAAAAACATGAATTTTAGGGATTAAACAAAGATTCTTATGTTTATAAGGCAAACAATTTACCAACTGAGCTATGTCTCTAACCCCAGAGACTATTTTCATTCTCCCAAACAATAAAATTATAAACATGCAGGAGTCATGAAAAGAGTTAAGTTTTTTGACCCTAATATCTCATTCTGTAGATTATAGTACCTAAAATCCTTTTTATATAAGAATTTCTCTAAAAATTTTCTATAACAATTTTCAAAAGAGTAAGACTGGGCAAAATATTTGTGTATTTGTCTAATAGTATTTGCGTTTGCAGGTGTTTAGAAATATGTTTTCACTTCCTTTCAAAGCATGGCAGACATGGCTTAACCTCACTGAAGAAATGGACAATAGAGATATTTCCACAAAGAAATGCTGTGAACAATGGAAAAAAAAAAGTCATCTACAGACCATTTGAGCAATATGGTATATCCTAACTTGTGAAGATCAAACAGCTTATTCTTTTGTAACAAGGAGACTGTATTATCAGTTAGCCTCCAGAAGGTTTGTGTTCTATGAAGAAAGATGGCGTGGTATCTTAGTTACTTTTCTATTATTGTGACAAAGCACCATAACCAAGGCAAATAATTAAAGAAAACTCAGTGTAGGGCTCACAGTTTCAGAGGGTGGTAGAGTACACAATCATCATGGCAGGTTGCACAGCAGAAGGCAGGCAAGCAGGTGCTGAAGTAGTAACTGAGAGCTTCCACATAAGCCTGAGGCAGACAGTTGGTAGGGGAGGGAGCATTAACTGGGAATTGACGTGGGCCTTACTAGCTTCAAATCCCACCTCCAGTAACAAATCTCCAAGAAGGCCACACCTCCAAATCCTTCCCAAATAGTTCCATGCATTCTACTATGTGAGCATATGAGAGCCATTCTCATTCAAACTATCGCAAATGGGGATATATACAAGGAAAACATAGGATAGAGAGTAGGAGAGCCATGATATTGGTGAACTCCATGTAATTGAAGCAGAACAGCTAACTATTGAAACTTACTTTGTCAAATATATTAGTGTGTTAGCATTAATGTCAGTATCATTTGCTACCATCAACCCCCATGGTGAAGTGATGGATTCAGGCTGTTAATGTTGATCCAAGTTAATAATGATAATAATGATAATAATGATGATAATAATTAATAATAATAATATAATTATAATAATAATACTTAAACAAGGGCACAGAGAAACAGAAGTGTGACGTGGACTACCTGGCACTTATGATGCAAGACAATTCAGAGGACCCCTGTCACCCTGAAAACCTGAACAGGGAAATATCTGCATCAATATTTAAAGATGGAAACTATAATTTAATTTGCAAAGTGTTAGCTCTGAAGCAATTGAATGAGAAACAGGACTCAAGTGTGCTTAATCATAACACCTGAGCTTCCACTGGTCCCTATTTTATGGATTCCATGTTTATATTCCTTACACATTTAAACTAACTGTAAGTAAAATGTTATGTGAATTGGACCTGGAAGAGAAACCCTTGCTAGTGTCTCCCGGTTTCAATGGTAGATCCCCCAGGATTGGCCACCAGAGGATTTAGGTTTAATATGGTTTACAAGATTAGGATTCTAGTTGTTGTGCCCAGGGATTGAGTTACCATTGTTTCTGAACTAAGTTTTTTTTGTTTGTTTGTTTCTTTGTTTTTTTGTTGTTGTTGTTTTGTTTTTTGTTTTTTGGGTTTTTTTTTTTGTTTTTTTCCTCATGTGGTGGCTGGATTGGGTTCCAGAGAGAAAGATACAGCAGCAAAGTCTGGGTTTGCCAGATGTGCACCACAAAGGCTGTGGGGGTTTTGAAGCATGGAGATGGCATGGCAGTGACCCGCCAGTGGGAACTTAGCAAGCTGGGTGGCGAGATTTTGGAGCTCTGAGTCAGAGTCATCACAAGATAAGAACTGGCCGGCAAGACCACCAGGGCTGAGAGTAGCTGGGCACAGTGTGGGAAATTGCCGTTCTTTTTTAATATTTCCAGCAATAATTGACTTTCTTTGTGAAGTATAAATTGGTTAAAGAAAAAAAAAAACATGCATAGCTTGAAGGGGGACTAGGTGCACACTGAGCTGGGCCTGCAAATACACCCGTACCCTACTCCATTCCCACACCCTCTACCTCCTATCTTCATTGAGAGGAATTCTGAAGAGTCTCTGTTGCTTAGATACCTATCTTGAATATCATTGTTGTAAGCTGAAAGATTCTGCAAACTTTTAAAGACTTATTCCAAACTAGTACATTCTGGAAATGTATAGGTGACTAAGACATGGTTCCTGCCATCAAAAGTGAGCAACCAAGAGAGCCAAATCCATTGTTAATATGTAATTTATCATATTAATGTAATGACTGGACTTGGTTCCCTGTTACTTGGCCATCACTTGGCCATCATCCCCTGACAGATACTGTAACATAACCCTTTTGTGCACAGCTCTTCTTTGGTTTTCATCTTGCTGTTTATCTAGATGAAGGGCCTGTTTTCTTAAATATTAAAACTCTCTAGCCAGACATATTAGAGCTTAATATTAGCCTTTAATCTTAGCACTCTGAATTCAAGTCCAGCCTGGTCTGCAGAGAAAGTTCTAGGACAGCCAGGGCTACACAGAGAACTCCTATTTTGAATAAATAAATAAATAAATAAATAAATGAAAATTCTGTGTCCAGCATGCTTTCCCACTGGACAAAGGAGGGTGGGGAGAGTGGAGAAATACAGCTCTCTCTATTCACTTATAGTTTTTCGGTGTTTAAAGTAGGCTAAATAAATAAATAGTTTCAGATTGTATTTTATATTTATGGACCAAAACAAAAATACTATACCAATTTCAAATGTTCTGAATATATATTATACAGGCAAAGAACAGAACTACCTCTAGTCTGGGTGAGGAAGATTCCTCATATTACCAGGCACTTTCTCAAGGTATGGTCTAGGATGCACAGAGGCATGCCTTTCCTTTTTCCTTCTCCTAAGTCGTCGACCAAAGATTCATGTGAATGCTGCAAAAAGCATCATCTCTATCAGCCACCATAGTTCCATCTGACCACACACATCGCGTAGAATATTCTAAGGAAGCAACTGTATGCATAGTAATTATAATACTAGGATGACATTCATTACAAAACCTGAGAAATAAACACACACACACACACACACACACACATACACACGAACAGCCACATGAGTACACACATGTAAACACATTCAGTCTGAAGCAGAGCCTGAGATCAAGGATAAGAAGCAGCAAGAAGTAAGGGAGCACATCTATAAGCCACGGAAATAAACATCTAGGTATCCCATCCAACTATAATCTAAAACAGTATTGGGGGCCTTTCCTGTAAATCTGTAGGTCTTGTTTCTGGTTTGTCTTTTTAGAAGTTTTACAGTTCATCAGAGTCAATCTTCCTATGCTCTCGAGAATAATGCAGTGATGAAGATGTCACGTCCAGGCCATGGTACAGCTATTTGATGATTCAGGAAGAGGACCAGTTTTCTGCAGCTCACTCCACATTCTTCTTTTTCTTCGTTTTAGAGTCAGGATGCTAGGATTAATTTCCTGCCCTCTCCACTATTCAATTGTGTGACAAAATTCTTATTCCTGATTCTGTCGGGCCTAGATAACATTAGTACCGATTTTATAAATTGCTACAAGGATAAGATGAGTTAATAAAAGTGGCATGCCAGAACAGTTTCTGCCAAATAAAAATACTTCCACAACTGTCATTGTCATCACCCATGATGACATCACCAGTTTCCCTTCCCTGAGTTCTGCTCATTGGCAGTATGGTCCCACCACTATCCTATATACTATTCATCTCCATCCCTCCTCTCCTGCATCTAATATCCTAAGTATCTTTCTTGAGCCAGAATCACCAAGGGCACTTGAGTTTTTAAAATAAGTTCTTTCCCCTTTCTCTCATATAGTTTTTCTTTGGATCACTCTAGTCTTTTAGGCTTTAATATAATATTTATGTGAGCACTTTTTACTTATCTCTATATATCTGTTGTACGCCAGTATCAAGTCTCACTCATCTAACCGTTATTGACTATAGATGAAGACAGAAATCTCAAAAAACATTTGCATAAATGTAACTAACAGCTGTGTTATTATAGACTCCCCAGCTTCCCTATAGAAGCTCTTGCTGTGCTACACAGAAGCTTTCAATGGACAGACAGTCTGCCTACCATGCCTGGGCAATTGGTGGCCACAAACTCATCCCCCCCCCCACTTTAGATAGTCAAAAAATAATTCATTTTTCAATAAATTTTCTCAAAAATGATGGATTTCTAATGAGAATTGTATAGATTACATAATTAAATGAAAGTCTTAGTAGCTCTCTAAAATTCTATGTCCAATATCACATATTCCACTGACAGAAAATAAGCTGTGGCCTTCATATTTTTTGTTTTATCTTTATTTTATGTGTATTTGTATTTTGTCTGAATTTATGTCTATGTGCTATTTGTATGTCTGGTGCCCAGATAGGCCAGAAGAGAGTTTCTGGTTTCCTGGAACTGGAGTTACAGGAGATTATGAACTGAATGCTGGCAATTAAACCTGGGTCCCTGGAAGAGCACCCAGTTATCTTAAACCCTTCCTTTGTATTTTATATAATTATTCTTAGACTTAAAATGTTGGTATCAGACCAGTAATACAGTTTAGTGTTAGAAAAATCCTAGAACTCAGAGGGCTCCAGCTTTGATCCCTAGCACACCCCTTCACATTCTGATAACACAAGGAATTGAAGCACCTCCATCTCTTGTATATCTTATAAACATCAGTCACCAACTTTGGTGTTAGGGACTTGAACAGACCCCAGATCTTAACCACAGGACAGTTTCCTAGGGAATGGAAATTTACAAAAGTATTTCATATATAATTGTGCAGCAACTTCTCAGATATGAAACCACAGAAAAAAGTAAAGGAAAACTGGGCAAATTGTCATCTAACATTATACAGTAATATATATATATATTAGTACACAAATACTTTCCATTTTGATCAATTACAGTGAATTGAACTAATAATCTAGAAGAGACTTATTTTTTATCTTTAAAATATCAGTCCTAGTTTATTCATACCCTACTCCCCAAATTGCGCATGGTTCAGTGTGGCATCCTCTGCTTACCCTCTTGGATTTAGAGTTGGTCTGTTTTTACTTTCTACATAGGAGTATCTGAGCACTAGTTAAAATTCTCTCTGTAAGCTTGAACTCTTTCTGTGTAGATACAATTATCCTCTGGCTAATTAACTAAACTGCATTGGCCTCCTTTCCTAAAAGTAGTCACACATGTATTTAAGAGTTCTGGATAACTAGATAGAGTTTAACGCATACTTCCTGCTTCCTGCTTCCTGCTTTTGCTTCCTTGCTTGTCAGAATGAGCATGAAGACACTACACCATACCTTCCCCCAACATGATGTATTGAACCCCCTAAAACCAAGAGACAAAATAAATCTCTCCTCAAAACTCCAAACCCAAACCCATCTGGCCTTCAGATTAAAATCACTTGTGGCACTTGGGAGTTTCTTTCACCCAAACAATACAGCTTTAAACATAGATAAGTAGCTACTCTGTCCTGAAAACTCACTCTGTAGACAGACCAATGAGGCCGTTTACTGAGTTGTAAGTTCTTAATAAGAACCAGGTGGTTCATTTTGTATGAGCATTACTGTAGCTTTCCTGGTGTTTTTACAAGGTAATTGCATTTCCTAAAATGTTTCTTTTATGTAATGGAAAAAAGTTAGACATATCAAAAATTCCAGTATCATAGACATAACATAATTCCTATCCCTCAGGACTTGATCATTTAGTGCAAAATTAAGATACATTATAAAGTCCTTTACTGTACAGGGCACATCAAATTTAAATGACATTACAACCACTGGAAAAAAAAAAACCAAACTCCTAAAAAGTCTTAGTACTTTTAAAGTTTTATTCCCAAAGCACCAACACACAGAAGTTCAGAGTCACCATGTTACCTCATTCTGTAAGCTCATCTCTTCATTCAAAATTTATTCAAAATTTAAAGTCTTCTAACCTATGAAAAGATTCATAAGTTCTTACTATGGCAAGGTACTAAGCCAGATGCTGCTGTTGCTATGGAAAAACAATATTGAGTGCTGCATTCCCAGAAAATGACAGGTGTGTTTCAGCTTTAACCTCTCCTCTCTCCACCATCTAGATCTCTGCTTATCGAAAGATCTTCGATTTTAGTAAGAAGGAATGCCCTTTTAATTCGGGTCAAATTTATAAGGTCATTACCGTCAGCAGATAGAGAATACTGTGTTATATTCTGGCACAGGCTCTGCAGTGTGAACTAACAGTGCACTTAGTAGAAAGCATACCAGCTGACCTAGAAAAGACAAAGGTAGCTAGTCCACACCAGGAACTCTGCAAACAGCCCTTTGGTTGTGATTAAAACCAGCAAGCATTGGGAAGGCTCTATCTGTGCCACTGGAAATGGGATTCTATTTAAAGATAAGTCCAAACCTCACATTACTGCTAATCCATTGTAAAAGGCTCACTCTCAAATCACAAACTTCTGCCACAGTATGTTTTGCTGCTTGTAAACATTTTTAATTGTCAGGAGCCAAATTTCAGTGTAATTCTAGGCGGCAAGACCTTTTGAATGTGAATGTTAATATTTTTCAAAAGAATAATTTTGGGATACTTTCCAGATCAGCATCTGGCTTTTGTCAGAGTTCCCTAAGGGAAGGATTTACAAGGGAAGCGATGGGATAATTGCATTTATTAACAGTTTGTTTTATGCGTGAATTTTTTTCTTTGCACATCTGTACACCACCCACATGTTCTCAGGTACCGAGCTATTCTGTTTTATTTGTCTCAGAGTACCTGGCTTGAATGATGATGTCTTCCAAAGCACCTTGCCTGCACACACACATGCACACTTCAGTGAGGATTTAATAAGATTCCATTCCATAATGCATGTCTGTAGTTTGCTGGGCAGAACACATTTTTCCAATACATAAACTCCTCTTGTAGTGAAATTTTTTGCAGCAACCATAATGAGTCACACTAGTTTAAGTAGGGGAACAATCAAATAGTGCATTGGAAAGAGTTAAATACCCCAGATGTGAAGACAGAAGTAACATGGCGTGTGTGTGTTTGTGTGTATGTGTGTGCACATGCAAGGGGTGTCATGGTTTTCTCTAATGTCACTGTACACACACACACACACACACACATATATGGACAATTTGAGAAAATTCTATTAATGAAAATAAAGTACATCTTGCTATCTGAGGAACACATATTATAAAGTATATACAAGCCCCTGAACACTGAATAAAAAGCAGAAAAATATTAAATTAAAAAACATGGTTCTTACTAAGGGATAAGGTTTTATTATTGGGAAAATCAGTGTTTAACTATTGGCAGTAGTGGTTTTACAGATATAAATGTCAAGATTTGAGCTGTGAGAGAACTCTCACAAATAAAATACAAGTCTCTGCTCAATAAAACTAGAAAGAAGAGCAGAGTCAGTGCGATGATGTGTGTTTAGCAAGACGATCAAAGAAAGAAAGAAACAGCTAAAAGGAAATCAAAGAGAGGCTTAAATGTTAAAGAGAGAGACACATCCATTGTTTTCCTACTTTATATGTGTGCATGCATGTATGTGGTATGTGTGTGTGTGTGTGTTATGTATATGGTGTGTGTGGTGTGTATATATGTGTGTGATGTGTGTATATATATGTGTGGCATATATGCGTGTGTGCATATGTGCGTGTATATGTGTGTATATGTGCGTATGCATGTGTGTGGTATAGATATGGTGTGTATAGTGTGTATATGTGATATGTGTGTGTGGTGTATATATGTATGTATGGTGTATATGTGTGTGTACATGTGTGTATATGTATCTGTGTGCATGCAAAGGCACACCTGTATAGATTAGAGAACCACCTCAGGTGTCTGTCCCCACCTTCTACCTAGTTTAAGATGACTCATGTTTATTGCCCTGCCAGCTGACTGGTTTACAGGCCTCTGTGGTTTCTTGCATGTCTGCTTCCGACCTCGCTTTACTAACAGATAGATGCGGGCTACTGTGTTCAACTTTACATGATTTGAGGAATCTGAGTCATGTCTTGCACTCATGGAGCAGAAGCTTTACCTACTGAGGAAATGTCTATCAGCTGCAATGAGGTATTTCAAGTTATTTTCTGAATGTTCACCATGTTGATGCTTTTCCCTGCCTTTCCAATATTCAGGACATCCTATAGCAAATAGAAAGGAATGAGGAGCTCTGTATCCACAAGACATTTCTCTTAATGGAAATTCTGGAAACTATTTCCTGTTGCCTTATAAAGGAAGAGTTGAACCTGCAGGAAAATCAGTCTGACTTCACATGCAGACAATGGTCAGTAAACTTGGAGTTGGTTTTTTGTTTGCTTGAATCAAATCTGTGTTTTAGAACCATATCTCTAACAGAAATGTCGGAACAGCCATAGAACGGGAGGTTAGAATGGAATGGAAGGAGGGATTTTCAGACTTGAGATAAGCAACTTCAGGAGAATTGATGAGTTGTAACAATGAACATGCCAGCTTCTTCAACACAGTCTCCATGTTCATGTTCACAAGAAGCTGGATCCATCCCAAATGAAGACAATTGCCATGAAGGTAGTAAGGCAAGGAGAGCTTTCTCAGGTGGTCACAAAGGTGAAAGAAGTTAGCATGCCTAAGCCATCAGTTTGAGTTAAGTTTGGAAACCACATACCCAAAACAGCCCCAGGCAATGAAAACACAAGCTACCTTTCAACTGTCTTGTTTTAAGAAATAATGTCGTTATCTCAAAGCTATTTTATAAATGTATAATTCTATTAAATAAAAAATGAACATTTTCAGCATGAAAAGCCAAAAAGTAAAAAAGTAAATGTTTAACTAAGGAAATGAAGTTAAAGCATGTTACCTTAAATCTGATTTTGAATATCAGTATAAAGGTGCCCATTTTTTTCTTGTAAATGTATGCACATTTCTTTCTGTCCTCTGAAGATGCCTAGAAGCAATGACAAGTTGTAAAAATGAACATGTCAGCTCTTTCAACACAGTCTCCATGTCCACGAGAAGCTGGATCCATACCAAAGTGGTTCCTACTGGCCAGAATGGGATTATTTGGCAGAAGCATGCAGACTCAGAAGTAGAACATTCAGGAAGACAAACAAGCACATTTTCTTCAAAAAAGGGGACTTGGGTGGGATCATAGGGCAAGAGGCATTTAAGAAACAATAACTAAATGCAATCCATGGTTCTTTAATTCTACTTAAAATAAGTGATCAAATTTATGTTTGATGCACAGGAAAACAACAATAACTATATTTTGAATTTTTTATTATTCCTCTTTATTACACTGTTAGTGTAAAAAAGAGACTTGTGATCAATATATATATATATATATATATATATATATATATATATATACTTTTAAAAAGTAACATTAAGCAGACTGAGTAGGTTACATATACATATTAGGTAGGTAGATAGATACATACATAGATAGATAGATAGATAGATAGATAGATAGATAGATAGATAGATAGATAGAAATACATGGAAAAGGAGGCCATGAATTTGAAAGAGAGAAATGAAGGGCATATGAGAAGGTTTGGTAGGAGGGTGGGGGGGGGGGGAGAAATAATGTACCATATTATTATATTATAATCTAAAAAAATAAAAGAGAAAAGGAAGAAAGTAAAAGTGTACTCATATAAGTTTCCTAGAATCGCCAAGTACTACAGTTTCTATATATCACTGTGCTAAAGAAGAAATAAGAAAAAATGAACACTGAATGTTCTAGACCTAAATACAGGCAAATGGAATGTCATAAACAGGCCAAAATCCAAAATCTGGGTTGTGACAGAATTAAATAACTTCCCTCAAGTAACATTCAAGCATTGGTTGTGGTCCATCACACAGGAGGCTGCTGCAGGTCTAGAGGCCAGAACATCCAATATCAAGGTTTACTCTATTTCTGGAAAAAGAAACTCAGGTTGCTGACCTTTTCACTGTGTTACCACAGGAAGTTCCTGGTTGGCACAAGAAGACAGATGGAAACAAAAAAATAGTCCCCCATCTCTTATTATAGATATAAATTCCATCAGAGCAGGGTTTTATATTTTATTATCTTGTATAACATGCATCATAGTCACACTGAGAGTTAGGGCTTCAACATAGGGATTCTCCTTGGAGGACACAACTCCCATTTCAGCCTGCATGTTCACATAGTTTTTCCTTGTGAGTAAGCCTATGTCTGTATCAAGTATTCCCCTTTTAATAAAGATCCTCAACATATTAGATTAGGGAGTACATGTCATCTTAACCAGTTACTTATTATAAGTAAACAACCTTGTATCCAAATAAGGTGCTGAGTATTAAGATGTCAGTTTGTGAGGGATGTGATAGAGCTGCTGCCAAGAATCTGCGAGCTCCTGGGTTCGAATGTTAGCACAGAAAAGACTTTGAAAACCAGCAGTTCTTTGGGACATCCAAGGGCAGAAGTAGGGGAGTGACCTAGAAAGTAGTTCTGTTATGTATATGAATGAAGATGTCGTAATATAATGTTTTAGATTGTGGGATACGTATATTTGAAGTAAGAATGAGAAGAAAAGAAAAAAGAAGAGAGTGGAAGGAAGCAAGGAAGGAAGAAGAGGCGAGAAGAAGGGATGAGAGAGAAAGGAAGAGAGAGGGGGGAAGATTAAGTCAGCAGCACAATGTTACTTGGAAAATCCTGTTGACCACTTGGGAGAGATCTGGGAATAGTTAACAACAGGAGTATTTTTACCGATGTCATTAACTGGTGGTGCTGTTCTCTCTCTCTCTTTCTCTCTCTGTCTCTTTCTGTCTCTGTCTCTCTATCTCTCTCTCTGCCTCTCTCTCTGTCTCTCTCTCCCTTCCTCCCTTCCTTTCTTTCTCCATTCTTTTCTATCTGCCTCCCTCCCTTTCTCTCTCCCTTCCTGCATTTCTCTCTTATCCTGGACATATTGTCCCTGGGGAGAATGCATATTCATGAGCAAAGACAGAAGCCATTACCACACCTTCCTTCTAGCTCTGCTCCTCTGATTCCCAATCTGGATTCCTGCTAGCATCCATTTGTCAGATTTGGACAATACTTATAAACATTCATGTTAAACAAGACTGTCTCCAATCTCATATCTGGCATCACAAAATCTTTCACAGCCCAGCCCCATGCTGGGTATGTTTTCTCAACTTAGAATTCGACTCTGAGAACTAACTACAGTATTTATCTGTTATACATTCCCTATCTGTCACAGACAGAAAAACAAGTAACCAAAACACATATGGGGAAAATGTTCAACTTCTTTCCCTGTGGTATTTAGTAATTGTAATTTGTGTTTATATCTTATCAATGATCCC